>NW_020451005.1:1280583-1363113 GCF_003343035.1 Apteryx rowi | reverse complement strand
GGACTCGCAGGCAAAAGCTGCGAGGCGTTTGTGCGTGTTTAGCATAGCTGCAGTGTGCTTGGAGCTTTGCGAGTTTGAAATCCAAACAAGGCAGGTGGCTGGGGAAGAGAAACTGAAAAACAGTCTTATGATGCTAGTATTTATATTTAAGACGCTACTTAAGCACAAGCGAAGCAAAATAGAACACAGCAGGATTGCTTTCTCCATCTGCTTCAGTAATTCTAAGTTTTTAAACAGTGTGTTGAAAGCAATTCAAGAAGTGATGCAAGTTTGCTCTAAAAGAGCATGCCTGGAGCTCTGTCACTGCTACGTGCTACTTAAGTTTCAAAACTTAAGTTTTGACACTTGGTAGTAATATTAGCGTTATTATTCATAACTTAATGTTTCAGGTAATTCTGTGTGGTCAGGCAGAATTGAGATAGTAGAGAAGCTTCTGTTCATGCTGATGGTACTGTGGTATGACATGGCATTGGCATATGAATTATGCAGACATGTGGCAGCATTACTTATCTAATGGAAAGTAAAAATTTAACCTTGAAATATACATTATCCTATTTAATATAGGCTCATTCCACCAGATAAAACTTTTCCCCAGCATAATTTTATGCACTGAACAATAAAATCTGTCTTCAGTATATTTTAGATTTCCTATTTTGTAACCGGTGTGCCCTGTTCTGATACCTTCATATGTTCAGCATAATGGATGTTAGCCATGTTATATCAAAGTGTTATTTGACGCTTCAAAATAATTAAATCTGATACTGGCAGGGAAATTACTCAGAAACTTTGAGATCTTTGAACTGGAAATTAATAGAAGATATGAGATGTGTGTGTACAGTAGGAGATCAGAGAAACATCTCTCAATGTAAAAAAAAAAAATCTGTTTTAAAAACAGTCTTCCATGTTTCTTGCTTTCTGGTACTTGGGGATTGCTAATACAGATCCTTTAAAAACATTTGGATTTAAAATCATTTGTTTTAATAGACATACACACGCACACATACATATATGTATGTAAATGTTATATATGTATGCAAATGTACGTTTCAGATTGCTAATTGAAACTAGTTGGAACTTGATTTTAAAGCTAAAGATACTTTAAATCCAGAAGCTGTCAGAACTTTATAATGAAGCACTAAACCAAGAAAAGTTCCAGACCTAAAGCAAAGAAATCCTGTAAATAGTGAGCATTGATATGATTTTCTAGAACATTTTGTTTGTTGGTGGTGTCTTTGTTTTTGCAAGACTTCTCGTATTTTGCTTTTAAGTGATGTACTCTAAGCCAGATCAAGAGATGACAAAAGTTTATATATTCAAAAATAGGGGTTAGAAAAATTAAATGTAACTTTGGGGTATATATTTAATGCCTATCTTAAAATTTCATTCATGGTAAAAAACATTGAAAAATTATTTCCCTTGCTCTACTACTAACACTTTAAAGTATTAATACTAAAACTTTGATCTTGCACTCTTCTTTTTCCTTGTAAGGTTGGAATTCATACCAAGGCGTGGTTTATTGCTGGGATATTTCTACTGATGACTATACCAATATCTCTCTGGGGAATACTACAACACTTAGTTCATTATACTCAACCTGAATTACAAAAACCAATAATAAGGTAGCATTTCAAATTTTACTTGTGCTGCAAATGTTAAATTTAATTCAGACTAAAAATACTTTCAATAATATTAAATGTTCTTTTGTTATCGTAACAGGATTCTATGGATGGTGCCGATTTACAGTTTAGACAGTGTAAGTGTTCTCTTAACTATTAACAGATCAATAAAATGATTCTTTGTTTGCTTTGGGGGGTGAGAGAAACTGGTGTCATGGTTTGTAGAAAGAATGTTGTCTGGAAGGTCGTAGTTCTAGAAACGTCAGTGTGCTCCTGCTTATGGAGTACATCAGAAATATAGTTTTAACAATATTATGTTCTCCTTGTGCAGCTCATGGGATCGCTTTTGTGACCCCATCTTAACTGTACCCTGTCTGTTCTTGAATAACCCTTATGACAGATGTGTAAAGGGCAACAGGTGCCTTGTTTTGGTCCTTCCAGCTTCAGTAACAGCTCAATAAGAAACCTGTTGACCAGACTAATCCAAATGTAATCTCAAAAAATTTGGTGCCTTATCTTTCTTTCTTGAGTTAGGCAGAGTGCTAGTGGGTTTTTTTGTTTGTTTGGGTTTTTTTTGTTTGTTTGTTTTGCTCAAGGGGACAAAGGATAAGATCCCACAAAAAGTCCACTTATGAACCTCTTTATATGTCAGCCTCTATTAGTAGTACTAGATCTCGTTTGTGTGAATGTCACCTGTTGCTACATGCAGAGATGATTTTAGCTAGAGTTAAGCAACATACTAAATCTGTATGTATGTCACCTGTATGTATGTTCTCCCTTTTTGAAAGACTGGGATTTAGAGTAACTGGGAGTGAAGGAAAGCGGGGAAGAAAGCAACATTATCCGTTTCTTGTGGGAAATATGAACTACCTCAGGTTGATATTGCAATTTCAAGCACAGAATTTTCCTTTGGAAGAAAAATTCCTGATAATTAAGTGAGCTGCAGTCTGGCATTCAAGAGCATTTCTGACATGATAAGAAAATCTTTTCCTAGACTCTTGAATTTTATGGCCTTTGTTTCACATGTTGCATCTTTCTAGAGCACATATTCTGAGCTGAACATACAGTTCTCTTAGAATTCAAATGGTATATTCTCAGTTTATTAGATTCAGCATCACATCTTCCACAAAGGTGTTGCAGCAGGTGTCGTCTTAGCTGAGATGAGGATGTGATGCATTTTCCTGTAGATCTGATGAGTAGATTGGAGAGGGCACCACATTCACTGTACTGCAGTTGAGGGAAACATAGTAAACTCGGAGTCCCTGCCTTTATTAAAAACAAAAAAGAAAAGTAGCACAAGTTGCATGGGACAGTGCAACAGCAGCGTGATACTTGGAAATAAAACTCAAACTGAAAGCTCTGACAGCTGATCCATAATCACAGTTTTGCAAAACACACAAAAAACCCAGTTTTCTGTCTGAAATTCTAGCGTAGGGTGATGATGACTGATTTCCACTTTAAGGCTAATCTGCTGCTGTCTTCTACAGCTTGCAAACATGCCAGAATAAACGCTTACATGTTAGATATGAAAAGAAATTGACTTTGTACTGAAGGACTAAAAACCTAGTTCACAAATCCATATTGACATTGAATATGTCAGTTTGAGCAGACAGTTTTATTTTGTGTCATCCTAATTGGACTAGGTCATGTGTAGGCAACCATCTCCTTAGTAACTTTTAAATTAAGGGCTGAATTGTATGGTTACAAGGACAGAGCACTTGTGCTGTGCTTTAAGCATGCTTTCATTTGAGGGAGGCAGAGATGCAATCTGAAGTGCTACTTGTATTTTTACAAAATGTTATTTGCTAGCTGTAGCATCACACACTTACTAAACAAATTCTTCAAGTCCTGTACCTCCTGTCTAATGAAGTATTACTTGCTAAACTAGCCAGCCAGTATTGTCACTGGAATCAGTTTTACCTTACTTGCGTGTAACTTTGTTTATCTGTCTTTTTACAGTGGATAGCTTTGAAATATCCCAACATTGCAATATATGTGGATACCTGTCGAGAATGCTATGAAGCTTATGTCATCTATAATTTTATGGTTTTTCTTTCAAATTATCTAACCAACCGGTATCCAAACCTGGTATTAATAATAGAAGCCAAAGATCAGCAGAGACATCTGCCTCCCCTGTGTTGTTGTCCATCATGGGCTATGGGAGAGTGAGTATATGATGACATCTTTAAAATTTTAAGCTGTGTAATCGGATATAAAAGTTTTTTTCGTATTTAGTAGCATAACTGTTGTTGCTTGGCAGAGTCAGTTTATGGTTTGCATGCATCTTGTTATCATCAATGAACCCCTACTGAAAGTAGGTGTGAATGTTTTCACCTTGCTGTGTAACGTCCTAGAAATCACACTTAAGTTAATCTGAATTGACTTAGGTGGTGCTGAAGGACACTTGCTTATTTTTGAAAAATACTGGAAAAAGATTTCATTGAATTTGCTTCCTTTGCTATCCCAGAATGTTTGCTAAAAAATGTAGATTCACTGATACCATATAGCCCGTTGCTTTTACTTCCACAGCTGAAGGAAGAAAGGCCATATACCCATGAACTGTTTGTATTTCTGCATGCTTAATCTGATGAGCAGCATAACATGTTTTCTTTCTCTCTTAGGGGATTTTAGTTTTAAAATGTAAAGACAAACTCTGAATGTAAGTCATTTTTAAACCTCTTCAAAAACAGTGAAAATTGCATTTTTGTTATTTAACACAGGCAGAATTCTTCCACGGCTGAAAGAAATGAATCACTGAATATTTTCATTTATATATCCATATAGTCTAGGTCTATGCCATTGCATGCACACATGTTAATATACTGTGGTGTATGAAGTCCTAGTAGATTAAATTGAAATTACTTTGAAATAAAAATCTAATTTAGTTTAACTACTGAGGACAGGAAACTTCCATAAGTGAATTTTCTTTAAATTCTCATATAATGAATTTTGTTTCTCTTGCAGAGTTCTGTTATTTAGATGTAAACTGGGTGTTTTGCAGTACACTGTTGTCAGACCATTTACTACCATTATTGCTTTGTAAGTATGCTCATAAATAATTAATATTAGTCTTCAGGATATAATTTTGAGTTACACTGGAAAGAATTTTCATGTCCTTTGTATTGAATCGATGCAGTTTAAAAGAACACTTGTTTTGTTGTGTTGTATTCTAAACGGGTCTGAGCAATTTGCATCGGCCTGTGATTTCTTTATGGTTTCTCTATAGCAAATGACTATTCACAGAATTGGAATAATAAATATTTAATGCTTGCTGCTGAAAGAAGTGGGGGAGGAAGTAAAGTAGTGTTTATGTAGGAAAGATATTTTTATAGCACTGATCTCTTCATTTTAGAGTCATCTTTTTCTTCTCGTCTCTTTTCCCTTTGGTTTTAGCAGTTGGGAATTTTTAAAGTCAGATTTTACATAAGCTATTTAGATTTATTAAGCTTTTCATGTGGTAGGCTTGACTGTGTGCCTTCATAGACACCCATCTAATCTACCATTGCTGTAAAGGAATAGCAGGCAATTATGTGTGTTGATGCTGAAAGCTTAAGTTTATAAACTTTGTATTGATAGTTATTAACTGTTAATTCTATGGGACTGTGAAAATCTGCCATTCTCGAGAAATATCGATAACAGATTAAGCCAAAAAAATTTATGTTTAATTGCTGAATGCATTCAACATAGGATATGTTAGCCCTGTATCTTTGCTCTCATTTTCTGTGCTAGAAATCAAAATAAGTTACCTATATACGTCATGATATTCAAACACTATTTCCTCTGTGAAAAATACAATCTAAACTTGCTATTCCATATACTGTTGAAGACCAGTTCCTGTGCAGATTCCCAGTGCTGATATCTGAGTACCAAAATAGATTTTGGATTCTAACAGTTGATCGATGTTGATCTAACAGTTGATCATGTACTACATAGTGATTAATTCTAAAAATTCTTTCAGAATTTGTGAGCTAGTGGGAGTATATGACGAAGGAAACTTCAGCTTCAACAATGCTTGGACTTACTTGGTTATACTTAACAACATGTCACAGCTAGTGAGTATCAAGCGCATCTTTGCTCTTTTAAATAATTGTATTAGTATTACGTGAATGTTTTCTTGCATGAACTATTGATAGTAATTGTGTTAATATCGGGTAATTCTTATGAGTAGTAGACTTCCCACTGTAAGTGGAAGTTTGTATCTGTTAAATACTATATGCACAGAATGTTAGGAAAACAGGTAATATTCTAAAAATTGTGTTGTTTTTACTATTAAGCTCCAAAAAAGTGTCCCATCTCTCTACCCTGAACTATCTGATGGGGGAATGGCGCAGGCATGAGAGAGCTGCAGGCTTGCYCCTCTGTAAAACAGGTGACTTGACTTGCCCTGTTAGCCTCCTCCCAATCAGGTCTACTGGATCAGCAGGGGTTATGTTAAAAATACTGTGTTACAAAGCTAGTGGTAGCTTGACAGCACTCGGACTCTTGACAGCAAGAGTCTGAGAAATGGAAGCAGTACATGAAGCACTGAGATTCTAGCCTGTCTTGCACTTGGTCTTTGAAGGGAAAGGACTGCATAATTACAAGCTTTTATTTGTTTGTTTAGCTTATACTTGTATTTTTAGGACAAAAGCTTAGCTCAGGATTATCTGACAGTTTAGCTTTTAAATTGAAATTAACCATAACAGACTTCAAGTGTTATGTTTTAGAGCAGGGATGTTGTTCTAGCGTGGAAGTCTCTGACTGCACAAGGCAAAAGGGGGTTGGCTCAGCAGCCAGGTGACAGGGAAAATGTAAGATGTCAGCCCTAGACCTGAAAATATCAATTTGGAGACCAGGGATTGCATTTGATGGCTTGCTGGGAAAGCAGAGGAATGATTTCTCTGCTTCATCCAGAGCATGTTACATGTGAGCCATTGCAAGAGGAGAGAGCAGCAACTCTGGCTCCTTACTTTTTAGCATTTTAGTTCTCTTGACAACAGCAGCAGGTGTGAAACCAGCATGAAGTCCCATCTGAGAAGGGTGTTCTCCTGCTACTGCCACCACTGTGTTCGATGGGTCACTGTTATGGAAAGAGCTGTGATTGCTTCCTGCTGTGACAGCAGTTCCAGCAGCAGTGTATGCTCCAGTGTGTCCCAGTGGTTGGCATGATTGCTTGAAGAAATTTAGTTGTCATAGGCGAGGAATGTGTGAAAAGGGGAGATCAGTTATTAGTTCAATTGCTTGCAGTTGTCTGTAATAGGTAAACTTGTTCAGATTTGCAGTGAAGATTGCATCCATTGCACATTCATTTTTCATAAAGAGAAATATTCATTTCCCATAAAGAGAAAACCTTTTGGACATTCTCAACAGAAGCCTGAATGGGCATGTGCTTTGTGTGCCTTTTCCCCTAGAGATTCACTTGGTGATGAAAACATTTCACAGTAGCTTCCTATGCTTTGTTTTACTGTTTGGATAGATCACCTCAGTTTCTGTCTGACAATATGATACATTTCAGAAATACAAGCTCAGGCAAAAATAAAAAAGTCTGCCTTCAAACAGAAAGGCATAGATTCCTTAAATCCAAAGCATCTTTTCTAAAATAGGCAGCTTTTTAAGTTTGCATCATACAGTGATACATTTTTCATAATTGAAGAGATGCTATAAAACAACTCCCTCACAAAATAAACAAGGATTTGAAAGCTTTTCTTCATTTTTTTTTTTCCTCATTAGTTTGCTATGTATTGTCTAGTGCTGTTTTATAAAGTACTCCGTGAAGAACTGAACCCTATCCAGCCTGTTGGCAAGTTCCTTTGTGTGAAGATGGTAGTTTTTGTTTCTTTCTGGTAAGCGAATTATTTGTTACTTTTTTGCTTCCAGGATTGATCATAAAAGAACTGAAAAAGCTGCATGTGTGACTGAGGTTAGATGCCTCAAAAAATCTACCATAATGTTAGTAAAGTGCTGTGAGGGGAAAAGGATAGTTCCAATATAAATTAATATTTTGGACATAGCAGTCTCATTCACTTGAGATTATTTTTTAGACTTGTGAGTGTATAGATAATTCTCAAGAACTTATTTCATTTTAGAATCTTCACTTGCAATTATTTTGTTTGCTTAGCAATTTGAAGACTTTTCAAAATAAGCTACTACCTGTATATTTTAAGCACTGCTCACACTCAGATGCTAGTGAGTAGGTGCATTTGACTATTTGAACATTACTGTGCGGGCTGCAGTAATATCCTGATAAGCAACTTGTTCTAATAACTGGGACAACAAATTTATGTTGACTTTTCTGTTGGTCTTTAGGACCATGGGTGAATGACTTCTCTTTCTAAGCCTAATTTGTTTTGTTTTCTTCCTCTTAAAATTTAAATATACGAACAGTAAGCCTCTTGGAACAGAGATTCTTGCTATTCATATATGGGCTGGGGCCTTATCTACCAGTCTTGTTTGGAGGCTTTTACACACCACTGTTAGAGTAATAATAAATAATCTTTACAGGCAAGCTGTTCTTATTGCATTGTTGGTGAAAATTGGTGTTATTTCTGAGAAGCACACCTGGGAATGGCAAAGCGTGGAAGCTGTGGCTACAGGCCTACAGGTAGGAGAAGACAGTTACTTTTTAAGAGGAATTGCTATATGCAAGATGCCACAGCAGATCTCAAGAACTCAAATATTGGCATACTTGGTTAATATAGGCTAGATTAGTACTGGGTTTGTTATAAAYTGGGTTAAGCATCAGCCAGTCACCCCACATGTGCTTTATACTCAACACTTCATGTGTTGTCTAGGAGTTATGGGGGAGGAGAAGCTTGTCCTGGTTAAGTATTTCTTTTGGCTATCCTTGCAATTCTTCTTGAAATAATTCATCATAGAGTTGCTTCTTGTTGAAGCTTCACTTCCCATGAGTCAGTCTGCCAGGAAAGGACTGATTTGCATATGTAGGTAGTACACATGGCTGCCTGAGGTCTGCCAAGAATATCGGAGCTCTGGTGGATAAGTAGCTGATGCCATTTTCCCAAGACAATCAATCTCTATCGTCTTTAGATGGGAGAAGAAGCCTAGAAACAATTTTTCTCCAGTTGTGAATGATTAAATATTAATTAGCATCTCTCCCCTTGTTACAGGATTTTATCATCTGTGTTGAGATGTTCCTGGCTGCTATTGCTCATCACTACAGTTTTTCCTATAAACCTTATGTTCAAGAAGCTGAAGAAGGGTCATGCTTTGACTCCTTTCTTGCAATGTGGGATATTTCTGATATAAGGGCAGATATATCGGAACAAGTTCGAAATGTTGGTAAGTAACAAAGATTTGTATGGTCTGTTGACAGCATGTGTATTTCTTGCTTTGTTTTATACTTTTAGTCATCACTATAGTACCTTGATAATGTCCCATATCAAATTAATGGCAGCTGTGTCTGTAGAGGATTTTCATGACCTATCAAGTACTTTGCTTTTTCCAGTAATCCTGTTCAAGGGAGAGTCTAGTTCTTAATTTTACTTTTAAAAAGATGAATCTCAGGTAAACTTTGGATATTTTTGGTAGAAGGGAAGGACTTTTTTCTAATGAAAAGACATCTCTTTCTTAATTGAAGCTAACAATTTCCATGTAAAACTTTTTGAAAACAAAGATTAGCTTTTTAATTCAGCATGTGTGTCTTATAATGTACGTCTGCAAAAATTCCAGTATATTGCTGCAAGTATTAAAAGGTATTCTCATTTGGCATAATTCTAGGAAGGACAGTTTTGGGCCAACCAAGGAAAATATTTTTTGCTGAGGATCATGAACAAAATGAGCATACAAGTTTACTGTCTTCATCTACTCAAGACCCAATTTCTGATGCTGCTTCAATGCCATCTTCACCCATGGGTCATTACCAGGGGTTTGGACACACTGTGACACCTCTCACAACACCCACAACAGTCCCTATAGTTGATGGTATTTATAACACTGCTGCTATTCAAGACACGGAGGAGTCACCTGAACTACAGCACAGCTTGTCAGAGAGAGCTTTGGATAAAAGTTAAGCTCACCTTTTCTTTGAATGTGTCAAGGAGTCTCTTACATACTTGTCACACGTCCTTTTATATGTACTATTACTGATGAAAGTTGAGAATACCTGGAAAAAGCTACTGCACAGACAGGAAGAGGATATGGCTATAATTGACATAAATTCTGAATTTATAATGGATGCATCTATGGTACCCTGTGAAAACAAAACATGCACACCATAAATTTCTGCATAAATTTACAAATCAATTCCTTAGACTGCTAAACTTTTACACACATTGCACAAAAGGACAAGTATATTGAACTTAAACTGACTTCTACTAATACAAAAGATGTATTTGGAAAAATACTCTGCTCTTCTAATATGTGAAGTGTAAGTATTACTAGCAATGGGGAAAAATTAATTTCAAGAACATAATTAAAGGAAGTCAGTAGCAGAAACTGCTTGTATTAGCTTTGGTTGTCCTCTTTAATGGTAACTTCCATATCCCAGTGCTCAGTAGAGTATGGAAGAAATAGTAACTTCGGTACACATGCCATCTTCTTCCCTTTCCCACACAGCTAACTAAAACCCCTTTCAGGAAGATAATTATTACAGAGTATCAGTAAAGAATCTGGAAAAACAAAGCATTCCCTACAGGCCTAGCTATAAAATCCCATGCCCAGAACTTTAGGCTGGCATATCTGTTGTCCTTGTAGCTCATAATTTCTTGCTAGTCTTTTACATTCAGAATAGTCAGCCAGGAAGATAAGTTTTGGATGAATACCTTACACTTCTTTTTAAAGTGAGAATAATGGTTATGATCTTAAAGTATATTGGGGAAAAACTAAAGGATGTCAAAATGGAAATAGAAAACAAAACTGACTTCTTTCTTTGTTTTGGATTGCAATAAATTCTTTAACACTTAGGACTTTTTTTAAGCTGTTAAAGCAGGGTATCCTGACAATGCCTCTGTAGCAATTTGTATTCATAAATTTGTGTATGTATGTATTGTACTATGCTTCCAGTATAGCCTGAACTCAAATGTAATTTTTTTTCTGCTCCCTCCTAGGGAGGAAGAGACATTTGCCCTGGTAGCATTAAGTAGCTAGTCTAATACTGGAGTTACTAGCATTAGATTTCAGACCAATAAAAAGTACACTTGTATCAAAATGTTACTATTTTGCAAAACTGACAAAATAAATAAGAGGGGTATTGGTTTTTTTATCCCATTAACAGACTTTAATTAGTATTGCATGTTTGCAATCTGAAAAAAAATAGTGTACTGATGCTTTAAGTGAAATCTGCAATTTCTTTTTCAGCATTGTTGCCATTTACAGAGTAAATGTTTAATTTCTGGTTGTTATGGTGAACTCATCTTAAGTGCTTTTTGCAGTACTAGTGTGATGTAAATATTGCGCCTTACTCACTAGGCTGCATATTTTATAGTTGACTATGTACTTGCTGTATCTGGAGTTAGTGGGAAAGTGCAGATCATACTTTTCAATTTGCTGAGTCATTGCCTTTAAATAAAATCTTTATTTGCTTATTTATTTACAAACGGTTCACCTACCTTTTATTTGATTTACTGTTACAGTCACTTAAGATGTGAATGACAGACATGAGGAAAATGTCTTTGTTGTAGAGAAAGGGAATCATAACTAGTACAAATGCTTGTTCATTCTTCTGGTATTTCAAGGCTTGTAGTGGAAAGGAAGAGCTGGCTTGAGCTTATGAAGAAATAGAATTTACTAATTTATGCTTAAGTATCTTTTTATGTATTATCAAAAGCCATGTTCAAAAAGGAATAAACTTGTAAAAGCTCCCAGTGCCTAGGAACCTCACTGGCCCCTGTAGCCACTGTTGAAAATAGGACTAGCCTCTGCATCAATACAGCTGGAAAGGCAGTGATAAGAGTCACATCTGAAGGATGAGAGCCACTGTAAGCTAAGCAACTATTGCACAAGATCCACATTGAAGAATGATTTTTTTTTTTTTAGTTTTGTAAAATTTGTAAATATTTACAAGTATGGGGAGGAAGCCCTGATATGAAAAGGGCTAGTTAAATGTCTTGATCACTTCCTTTGCACCATATGAATCTCTTAATTCTGGAAAACTACTACACTGTTTTACTTGGAGCATTTCTTTCTGTGTAGCTTTTGAATCAACACTTGTAACTAATTTCAGTTTTCAAGTCATTCTTCTTGTTTCTTAACTATTTGTTTCCCTCCAACAAAACTGTTTTATGCCTAATCTTTTCCAAACTTTTCATTTGAAGTCTTAGCATATAGGTTGTTCTCACCTTATCTTGAACACTGCTATTCTATGTATTCCAACTCTTGGATAGAGAATTACTTTATCTTCAAAAATTTGACGTAGTCATTACCCCCATTTTCAAATAATTGGGTGGAGGACAACACACCATCAGCTGCAGGTTTTATGGCAGGCTGGGACAGTCACCTCTTGCTTGCAATGAGATTCTAGGAAAAAATACTCATGGATATCTTTTCACAGATTCTTGATAGGGAAGATCACAAAAGTCTCTTCTACATGGGGATTAAAGCAATGACACTGTAAAGAAGCTTAGATACACAAATATCTGCAGCTGTTTTGCAAGCAGTTTTTTCCCCCTATACATGTACAGGTAAAAGCAACTATGTAAAGCACAAAAGTTAGCAGCTTTTTAGTCTTTTATTTGGAGAGAAATTTAACAGAAGGAACCTATTAATTACCTGCATTATACTGAAGTGTAATACTGCAGAAAAGGAGCAGAAGTACTGTGATGTGAATGATGGAATATTTCATGCCAGCTTTCATATAGCCTAAAAAAAGTCCTCAGTCCCAGTACATTACTGGACAGACTGCGATTCTCTAAGGGACCTGAAGGTCCCCAGCTTGACCTTCACTGTACAACTTAACTTATTCTACAGCATTTCTTTATGACTTGCTACAATTGTACACATACAACACTTGTGATACTGCAACTAGAATGGTAGCACAGTACCTACAAGGTAAAGATCTCAATACATTTGTAAGTAAAGTGCCTACATCACTGAGAAGTGGAACTAAGGCTTGAAAAAACAAGGTCTCTTCCTTAAACAGCCACAGCTGTTACAACAGCACACTTTTTTCCTGCTATGGTCATCCAGATGCATTTTCTCATACTACTGATGATGGGGCACTGATAGAGTTCTATCAGTGACTGCAGAAGTGGGATAGAGAATTTATGCAATGTTCAGAGCTACAATAGCTGAACATCCTAAATAACATGGATTTATAAATCAGGAGCTTTCCTGTAATAGAAGATAGCTGTACAGCAAGTCTCTTTCATAGTTATTAGAAGTCAGAAAACCCTAAACAATAACAGCTAGCAATCAAATTTCTTGCTACAGTGAAAACAGTATCTCCCCTCTATCTGGCTGGTAAAATAGCCTTGTAGTGCGAGTTTTAGTTAATATATACTTAAAAATTTACAAACTATATTACAGCAATAAAATAGCCTCTTGGATCAGTAGATAAAATGTAGACTTTAATATAAATTAATATCAGTCACGTTGAACAATCTGTGTATGCATAGATAATTAACCCAACATCCATTTCCAGGTGACATTCTTCACTGTCTTACCGTAATGCTAATATTGCTTTTATGATGCTGGACATCAAGCACAAGTTCATCTCCAAGCTGAACTTGGATAGGCTTATCTAGAACAACAGCAGCTTGTTTCCAGTGTGAGAACTCATCTGATGTATTCAAACCATGGTCGTCATCTAGATGTATGTGATACCAGAAGGGAATTGCAGTGACTTGGCCAGACTTACAAATTTGCACCTAAAAATATTTAAAATATTAGTTTAGCCATTTACACCTCTTCAAAGAAGTCTGAAGATACAGCAGTTCAAACCACTTCAACCCATTTCAGAGAGGCCTGCAAGTAAGTAGATTCTGTACTGAAATTTGCAGCCAAGATGAGCAACTAATGAAGAGCTCTGCAGAAAGGCAGCAAAGTATTCTTCTGAATTTATGCATATTCAACTCACCTTCACTTCTCTGCTGGAGCTGTTCAAGAGAGGATTCATGAGATCTAGCCTTAAAAGTTCTGCTGGCTTGCTCAAGGGTACACAAGGCAACGTAGAGAGATCCAAATACACACGAACAGGTACCTAAGAGTGTATACCAGAATTTCAGGCTTATCAGTAGCTATAAAACAGTGAAAAGTTTAAGACTTAATCATAATGCAATAGTTTCTAGGAATTACTGTAATGCCCGTAAGGAAGAGAGCCAAAATATACCCTTCTAACCCCTTTTGAAATGTGACAGCTGGGACACAAGCTGATTAAGGGAACAGTAACAGCACAGTCACTTTTCTGTATAGTATCATTTTATCTTTCATTACTCTCTGCCAAAATTTCTCCCACACCAGTTTAATATAGATGTTCTTACTTATTTTAGTTTATCTCAAGGTCCTTGCCTGACTTGTCACATAACTTTCTCTTGTTAAATTACTTAAACAAAATGAAAGTTTCACCTCATTAGTTTTCTTGCATTTTATATTGAAACTAAGCAGTTAGAGAGCTGCAGGTTTTGGAACTGTGTTTGAAAACATCCACCAACTTCATACCTTGAACTGGTTGATAAAAGGGGCTATATTAAACCCAAGAGTTGGTTCTGTTCCTTGAACAGCACTCTCCAGTAACAGAGACTGTGATTGTACAAGCATCCCATACATCAATACATACTGTGGGAATATCTTTCCTCCACTGTGAAGTAAACATCTGTAAAAAGAGAGATTTCACCACTAAAGCATATCATTCAACAGTAAAGAAAGAATATTAACTACATTTATGAAAGGCACATGAGTTCCTCCTCTGAAGGCAAGTGCTCATAAGCATTTCTGAGTTTGATCCTATCAGACTAGACAGCTGTATCATACAAAACAAACAAACAAGAAAACCCACCACACAACAAAAAGCTCGTCATGCAAATACTAAATCAAAGTATGGAACTAAGTAATCTTAGTGTATTAGAAACCATGACATTTCCAGATGAAAGTAATGGGATTTATTCATCACACCAACATCTAATACTGAAGGATTGGCAGAAATGTCTAATTAAACTGGAAGTGAAGTATTAGATACTGTTGGGGCACTGGTTCTGAAGGGGGGGGTGGGGGGGAGGGCAGCAAGCCCACAGGGAAACAAAACTAGGTGGGAAGTTAAAGTCACCCAAAGGTGTCCTTCTTTGTTTTAAGTATTTAACAAAAGTTATCAGCAATACAGGAAACTATTTTTGCTGGAGGAAGGGGGGAAAAAAAAAAATCAGCTCTGAGCCTTCTTCATACTGCCACAGAACACCACCCTGCTGAGAGCAGCACCAAGATAAATAGATGCTTTCATTCAGGATAATGTTCAGCAAACTTCTTCAGAATCAGTACAGACTCTTCTAGGTTCTTTTCCTTTAGCAGGCCTCTTTCCAAAGGCATTGGGTAACCAAGTAGCGTACTATGCATGACTACTTTCTTGATTATATTTTCATGCCAACAGATTTGAGTTTGCATATGACAAAAATCAGAGTAATTTCCCATTTGTTCCTACAGCAAATATCTAAGTCATCCAAAGAATTATCTTAGAAAAAGTCACCTACTTAAATCCTCTGGAACATTGATCCTGCCATCACTTAGAAAAGATGAACACAGAAGATTCCCAAGCCCCACAAAAGCATATAATCCTGTTTCCCATCTTCCTTTTTTTTTTTTTGGTATGCATTTCCATTATTTTATTTCTCCCTTATTCTGCATTCCTCCCACCTCTCTCACCTCAGATAACAGCTAGCTTTCTTGGTTTCTCCCCAGCTGTTCTATCTTCTATCACCATGTGTGTGTCTTAACAGTAACAGGTTCTTCCAGTAACAGCTTGACATGTACATGAATCTAGACTTCTCTAACTTAAGTCTTACATTAAAAGCTACCTCAGCTATTACCATGCTGCTTGCTATCCTGGAAGCTTCTGACAGGTCAAGAAATAAAATCTACCCATACATGTTCTTGCATACTAAAAATCTATGAAAGTGAAATCTTGATACTTCTTTAAAATACATATATACAATGGTCAGACACCAAGGAGATTCTGGGAAAATCAATCCCAAAGCATGAGTTCAATCCATTTTGAAAACAAACTTCTGCTCTACAGAAACAACATTATGGTAATTTTGTATTTAGAAGGAACATTTTAAAAAGTTTTCACACCATTATGGATTCCTAGGAATACCTGTGTCCATTGTTGCTTGAATGCTTACAAATTGTTATACAGTACCTGGATATTGCAGCCTTTTCCATCACCTCCTGCTGGATTAAACCAGATGTCTCTATAACATCCAAGATAATAATACTCCACAGCTTGTCTGATTTTGGTCTCTGTAACACCACATTTTCATCTTCTAAGTGGCTGAGCCAAAATTCTAATGTTTCTTTAGGGAAATGGTTAGCTTCTGAAATTATGTTAAGGGCTGTTTGATGCTGTTCTTTCTCAACAGAACTGTAAGCTTTAACTGATCCAAGTTTGCCAGCTATAATTGGCAGGATAGAGAAGCCCTCAGATACATCTAATACATACAAAGGATCAGGAGCCGCATCTAGAGAGCTCTTGTTTTGACTCTCTTGAAGGTTCAACCCACTGCCACATCCATCAACATCCATGGTCTGCAAGTCTTTACTTGGATTTAATGAAGACAGCACTTTGCCAATGGCAGCTTTAAAGCACTCGTGGTAGGGTATATTGTTCAGCAGGGCTGTTTCTGTGGATTCTAACACACACACTCGACCTTTGCCATCCTGTTTGCTAGTTGTTTGAAGACTAGCCAGAGCATTACATAATTCAGCCTCATTGCCCAAATTCAGTGTGTCATCTCTGTTACTGAAGTCCATCCCACACTCTGAAGTCCAAAAAGAAATCTTCTGGATCTTCAAGTAGCAGTCTTGGCAGCAAACTTCCATTGTCACAGTATCTCCAGTCTTCATAGAATAATCTTGGCAAACGGCACAAAAAAGTCATGCCAATTAGTTTATGGCAAGCATTATCATTGAATGTGCTCTAAAAGAAAAGCATAATCTCATCTCTTCATTAGCTGTTATCAGTGTGTATGAAACAATTGCTCTAGTCACATTTCTCAGTCTTTAACAGTGATGCAGCGCACAGAGAAAGGGGCTCAAGCATGCAACAGTCTGTAGGATGGAACCAGCAGCCTTCCAGAGAGGAAGTTCCTCCGGATTTCAGTGTGCAGTTCTGTAGCCCACAGCTGTATTTGGCTACTGTGCCTTAAACTGTCCCACATTAGGCAAATCCATTTAATTATCATTTATCATAGAAAGACTTATTTTGAAATTACTTCAAGTGTTCTGTCAACAGCAGTGCTGAATAAAAACATACTGATGAAGAAATTGTTTTGGCTTTAAAATGCTAAATATTAAATATTTAACATTTTAATACTTCCTACAAAGATGAATTTTTAATTACATTAAAAACAATACCTACAGTTTAGAGAGGGTGAGAGTTTATTCAAAATAAATTATACTGGAATATTTATGGTGTACAGCTCAAGATGGCCTTCACATACTCCCTGTATGTTTTTAGAAAGTACAAGAAAACCTACTGATACAGACCAGAATTTTGTAACAAAAAGGCTACAGTTTGTCAAACATTTCTTTCAGTGGCAACACAGGCTAAAAGAGTCTCTTCCTTCCATTACATTTCCCCTCGAGCCAGTCTATGGCAGAGCTGCCCACATTGTCCTGTCAAAACAGACAAGGGGAAGATAGGCAAAGGGACAGTAGAGACTGCTGGAAGTGACACTGCCACTGTGGCAGAAAAAATATTAATCAAATCATGTCCAAAATGGGGGAGGAGGGGAGGAGAGGCATTTATTTTTTAGTGTTATCTGCTATTGCCACAAAAATTACTACCTCCCCCACTTCCCTTTTCACATGTCATATCCTGACTAAGGAGAGCCACTCAGTGGACCCATTCTTTGGAGTTGCTCTAAAAAGCATTTAATTCAGTATAGAAAAAAAAGAGAGAGATGTGTTAGTTCTCCCAGATCCTAAGCATGTCCCTTATCGGCTTCATAGCAGAGTCCCATTTACAAGACCTGCTGCAGAGGCTGTGCACTGGAGTCCAGAAACTTGACCAGAAACCACTGCACAGCTACCTACTGTTTAACTTCTCCTAAACCTAAGCTGCTTCCTAACCTCTGTGATAAACAGACTAGCTCAAGAACAAAATGAAACCAAGTTAATATACTGCAACAGGAAAATCTACAGGACATACCAGGGAGATCCTGTACAGGATAGACTGCCTGTTCCCAGCAAGATTCCTCACTGGGACTTGTAGACAGAGCATGCTCATCATCAAGCTGTAGTACAAACCAGACCACGATAGCATCTAGGATTCCTCCCTGGGTGACTGGTAGGCTCAGCTTCCAAGGCTTTCTAGCTGCAAGGCTTTTCAGCTCCTGACGAGAGTGGAAGAAGAGAAAGCGTGAGAGAGCTTCTTTCTCTAAATAAAAAAGTTTTATTATAGTAACTACTAAAATCTCAAATTTCCCCACTAGCCCATGAGGACACCCAAAAGAAACCTGAAGCTCACAAGCCACTACAATACCAATTACTAGCATTAGCATTCACCAGCATTGGGACCGTCTTCCTATGTACAAGTACAGTTACGCACACATAACCAACCTGTGCCTGTTAGGCATTAATGCAAATACATGTATGTCTAAGAATGTACATATTTAAAAACACTAAATGAAAGATTGCATGAAATGCCTTAAACAGGCAAGGCTTGTCCAACAGAAATGAAACAGATCCAGTCTTTTGGGCTGGATTTAAGTTAGCACTTAAGCGTAGGCTTAATTTAAAGGCTGCATTTAAATTTAATCAATCCTAGAAATACTTAAGGAGATACTTAATCATGTATGTAAGCACTGAATTCCCTCAGAGGACTGAGGAAGCATTACAAAAAATACTAAGACAAACATATTTGGTGCTATTTTCTCTGCTACCTAGGCTATCAGTTTTGTGCAAAAGCTCATGCATGTACAACTTAACTACTGCAAAGAGCTAACTAAGATCTTCCCTAAAGGAAACAGGTTATCAATTCTCCAACATGCCTAAATTAAGAAGAGAAATTAAGTCATCTTTTAAGCATATTTTCTTTTTCTCAGTAACCACCTTCTGATACCAACAACATTCACAAAGAAAAAAACCCAGCTCCAATGCCTTAGACAGGTCTGGCACATACCAACAAGAGCCAATCTTTGGTCCCTGGTGATCCCCCTAGGCACAACCACAGTGTTCAGGAACAGCAATGCCTACAAATTCAGTTTGTCAGTTTCCTGAATTGCATGTGTCAGCATTTGTCCTCTCCAAACTTCCATCTTAATAAACTAACAACTAAAGTAACCAGGCCAAGGCAGTGGGACAGGGGTAGGGAGTTCCATCCTAAGAGTGTGATTAGCTCTCCCATGCCACACTTCATTTCCCCTTCTTTATTCTTATTCTTGGTTTTCCTAGTTTATCTACTTCTCTCTTCTTCTCACAATTGACAAATAGCTGAAGAATGCACACATCAAAATTGCAAGATGTTAGTGAGGTTCATAATGAAATCTCACTGCTCTTCAAAAAACTGCTTTGCTGCTAGTCATTTCTCCGTATGTCCTCAACTGGAGGAGAAAAGAGTAATAGTGTCAAACCTTTGCTGGAAGTAAGCCCCTTGAAGCAAGGCAGGCTAAAGTATGAGCATGTGCACCTGTTTCTGTCTCTGGGGAACTGACAGCTACCTAAAAACGTACTTCTAAAAATATTCTTTCTGATTATTCCTCAAAAGTAGTAAGCCCAAGATTCTTTCCCTCTAGTTCTAATAGCCATAGTGTGCCACAAGATATGGATGTAATACAACACTTAAAAAACAAAATTTCCAGTCAGTAGTTCATCTACTTTTACTCTCTACCGTGCTGTTTATGCTGTATTTATTCCTCACATTCCTAAACTTCCTCCTGTTATCTATGGCAATTACAGACTAGAACAGCTCCAATACATCAGGCATGGCATTTTATCAACACAGTTAATGACAGAAAAGAAAATAAAACAGTGACACAGGGATAAGTAGTAAAGAAGGAAAGAATACTATACTACGCGTAGTCTGCAAGTGAGAAAGACAAAGGTAACTTGCATTAAAAAAGGTGAATGGGACTACAAGTAGAAAGAAAAACTACAGAAACAATGCAGTTAACAAGTTTCCTATGTCTTGATCCAGAATTTTTCAGATATTCCACATACACAGTAACCTCTCATCAAAATTGGAAAGAGCTAGTATCTATAATTATTGGCAACAGCTCAGTTGCTTTAGGGCCTCAAAGTGAGAATCAGCTGTAATTACTGGCTGCCAAGGTAAACACTCACTTCCACTCCCAGCAACACTGATCTGCTGCCAGCAAACACACACAGGTAGTACCTCACCAGCTGCAAACATCTGCAGCCTGTAATTACAGCCACATCTCATTTCCCTGCCTTGGAGGAACTTAGCTTCTGCTAGAAATAAAAATACTCAGCATAACTTAGCTGCTCAATCTTTTTTTTTAATTTAATTTTAATTGTTAGAATTACTTCTCTAATCTTTATCAATGCCTTTGAAGCCTCGTATAAATAAGTGTGAGAAATACCGTTAAACTGTATTTTAAGTCTTTCCTCTGTTCTGTCAGTTTAGGTCTGGATAACTAACACAGACAGAACAAGTGTAACATCCCTCTAATTGTTTGAAATGTAAGTTTACAGAATGGTCTTTAAAATTACCTTATTAGCTGTAAGTGATTTTATATCTTAATTTCAATCTTTAATAGATAAATCTGCTACTGTTAGTAAGCATATCAGGTTTTTTTTTCTTTATTCTGATATGAGAAAATGCATCATCTTTCTTAGTTGCACTGTTTGGACATCAAAAGTGGTCATGATGGAAAAGATACAGGGGTGAAAATAAGCTACCAGTCCTTAAAATAGCCACATTTGCCCAGTGACAAAGTAACAGCAAACCCGGAATAACTAATAGTTCCAAATAAGTTAATTGTGTTTCTTCCATTTACCTCTACTTATGATATCCTTCACACTTTAAAGCAGGAAGACGTCAATTAGTTTAACTGGTAATTTCAAAGGATAGGTTATGAAACACAGTTTAGAGGCTGTTCTTTATTCTTTAAAGTTATCTTTACATTTCTACCAGCAGACAGATGCTTAAGAGCAAGCACCTCACAGATGTGACAGTTTCTTATAGAAGCTAGAAACAGAAGCAACATTAGGTCACAGAGGGATTTTTCCCCAATAGTATACCGGGGAGCCTTGTCTTGTTTCATTCTTAACCTCACGATATCTGATAAGGCAACTAGGAAAAGCGATTGACTCAAAACACCACAATTCCCAGCCAATCAGTAGCAGAGAAAAAATTTATATAACAGAATCTATTTTAAGCTCTGATTCACCATTTCAATACTAACTCCTCACCATGAGTCAACGAGCAAGGAACGCGCACTGACCAGATGTATCATCTTTTCAGCATGCTCAGCCGAGAGGCCAAGGGCCTTGCCTCACAGCTCAGGCATATTTGGTATACGTGCACAAATTTATTTGTGCAAAATTCACAAAATAATGCTACCATATTTTAGAATGACATATTATAAAAATACCATAGGATTTCACCACAGGAATTGAGAGGATGGAATCAAACTGATTGAACACGGAAAAGGTAACTTTTCTGTCTCCTATCTCTTTTATGCTTAATCAATCCTTGCTGCCATTTTGATGCCAGACATAAAATACATCCTTTCTGTTTTGTCTTCAAGAGTTCCTTGAAGATTCTCTGTGACTCTAGAGAAATTAACTATGTCAGCTCCACAACTGCATAAACAATTTAAAATGGGTCTGTTGCATTCTTGTTCCCGTTTCCTGCACCGAGGCTGGCACTTGTTTGATCCCATGGTAAGCTAGTTCAGGGCACTAAACTGTGTCAAAAAAAACCAAACCAAACCAAAACAAACAAAAAACCCCTCCAACAACAAAGCAGAAAGCCTCCAACTTTAAAAACCCAAAGACTGTCATCTTCTGATGAACCAGCTCACCATGGGATTAGACAAGTACCAGAATCAGCATAGGACTATAGGGCTTTAATGTAACACTGTCAACTGAAAACTTGTGAACAGTTGTGGAGCTGAGCCTCAAGAACAACTAAGATACAGGGCTCTGATTATTTCTAAACAGATTACTTTTAAAGGATGTAAAATCATTACCTGCAGATTGTTGAAATCCACTGTCATTACTTGAAAGGGTTCTGTCAGAGGCACATAACCTCCAGGAACTCGACTAAGCTTTTCGGTGGTATAAGGTTCAACAGTTTCCTCCGAACTAACAGAAGCATATGTTGGACTAAAGAACTGCACTGAATTTGCCAAGCGCACACCAGCAATTTCTTGCGTTCCCACTCTGTGAGGGATGAAAAAGGGGAGAAATGAAACTATTTAAATAACTTGGAAAAAAAAAACTTCGCAGGATGACTAAGTGTTTTTAGAAGTAGAGTGCAAGAGGAAAAAACTCAAAAATACTTAAAAAACCCCCATAGACTTGTTTAATACATTTGGAGGCACTCTAAAGCACAGAAACCGAACCTCCCTTAAGAATCTGAACTGAATGTTGTTACTAGAAAGTGAGAATAAGCCCTGTATGTCCTTTGTCAAAGAGATGTTTGCTCTCTTAAGTACTACTCCTTGAGTCTTAAAAGAAATATTGAAATAAAATATGCCCTGTGATAATAAGAGCAAAGACACCTTTTTCTTCTGCTGCTTTAGAAGGATAATTAGGGTGTTTGTTGCAGCTGAACATAACAGTCAGAACAAGGAAGAAACATGCAACAGGAAAATTCATTTTTTGAGTCTCTTCCACATAAAACATTTGATTTGCCTATCTTTATCAAGCACATAATCTATGCAAAATAAACTATTTTTTATAGCTAAATAGCTGCAAGGAAAATCAATAGGTTGATTTATTAGTGGAAAAGGCTTTGACAACTCAGAATAAAAGTACCCTCTCTCAGAAGATGGGAGAAGATCAGCCAGCTTTCTAAATCAACCCTTTTACAAGCTTCAAGGAACAGATAATGCTATGATTGCTTTAAAGCAACTACTTTATTACATACCCTATCTGTCTTAGGTTTGAGGACTTAGATATATTCTTGTTTTTAGAGTGTGAGTCAAGAAGCTGCATGAGACACAAGCCTTACACAAGCTACACTTCAGATAATTCTGAAAAAGTGCATCTGTCTGTGAAGCATTTAGTTCTTCTCATTTAAGTGACAACTACCACAAAAATCTACATTCTAACAGGGAGATCTAGCACTCAAAAGTTCCAATGACAACTATCTTAAATTTCTAAAATTATTTTTAATTCTGAATCACTTTTTCAGGAACTGCAAGAGACCTCTCTACAACTAACTGTGACTAGACAGGCTGTCTGATAATATTAGTGCCAGGTACAGTCATCTCCTTGATCTAGGGAAGCTCTCGATAGTAGAACTGAATAAATTGTTTTTTGTCATATACTAGCTGCCTAAGAACCTAGGTTATTTTGACCATTATGGACAAATAAAATCTAAAAACGAATCAGGTTCCATCTTTGGAGCAGCGTCACTGCCAATAAAAGTGTAGTGACATATAGAAAGCACAAAATGCTAACTACGACTCACAATGAATATTCAACAAATAGCAAAATTGCCAACAATGTTATCGACAGTTAGAATCTTGTCTTCTGCTAAATTAATCTAAGTATTTTATCAACAAGGATGAGGATGTATTCTCTTATTTAAAATTGAACCCATGTATTTTTCCTGAAACAATCACTGCAACTAAAACTTAACAGTCTCTGTATAAGGTATTGTGGAAGAGGTCAGCAGATTATCACAGTGAACCCTGCTGTCTTTAAGATGCAAGCACAAAAGTTGAATGATTTTACTGCTTTTCTTTCTGGAGCCCAACAGACTAAAAATTTTACATTAAGAACGTGAAAGCTGTAACTCTACAGTGACTTAAATTAGTACAGTAGCCCATCTTCCAGTGTATTTTATTCAAAACGACCAGATGTAGATGCACCAATGCAGCAGTTATGTTCTTCTAGAATATTCCTTTACCGTTATGTGACTCTTGAGAGATATCTAATCCAAACCTGAAACAACAATATATACTATACAGTGGTATCTCAAAAGTTTTGTGGAAATCTAAATTTATCTGTAGAAGACCTCTTAAGTCTTCTCAGAAGTTTGTCAGTTCATTTGTTCTTTTGGAAGCACATGTATTTCAAACTGACCTGACAGAATTGCAGTATGCAGTGATTTCAGGAGAAAATGGTAGCTAACCATAAAAACAATCAGCAGAGTTAGGTCCCAGAGTGATTCCAGGAAATGCAGACAATGGGTACAAGGCAGCAGGTATACTAAAGTGATATTAAAATGATCATTAAAACATCAGCTGAAAAAGTTACAATAGGTGGTAAATTAGCATAAAAACTTTAAGTTGGCTTAGGTGCACCAAAAGTAGAATTGCAAGAAAAACAACTGATACCATTTATCTAGAGTTTCACTAGGTTCTAGGGGAAAAAAAAACTAAAAATAATCATAGAAATGTAGTGCCACTTGAAATCGCTAAAGCATAAATGGAGCAAAAGATCAGTACCAGAAATTGATAATTATGTGTCATCGGCAAGATTATCAACACCTAGACTAAAAGGGGATTCCCTCCCCAAGCAAGCTGAATCAGCACTTGATGCTAGATTAAATTAATGCTTAACAAATGTACTTAAGAAGAAAATCTCAGCTATTCATACAGATTTTTGGACTCTACATCACTCAGGAATCTTTCTTTCTTTTTTTTTTTTCCCCAAAGCTCAAAGATAAGTTGTATTAATTGCACGACAAGAATAAGACAAACACTGTCAGACTATAAAAAAGCACAAGGGAAGAGATACTTTCATAAGGTTATTTCATTAGGCGTCCTGCTCAGAAAGAACATCATAAATACAGTTTTGATGCAGATTATGAAAAAGCTTAGGGAAATGAGAAGATGCACACATCAGAAGAAACCAAAGAGATCTGAAGAGTTTAAATCTGAGAACAGGCAATTTTTTTTTACATAAAGTTTAGCAGCACTCATTAAGAGTATTGACTTATGACAGACATTCCTATTAGAGCAAAAAGGATCTTGATTAAACTAGAAGTCAGAAAACTTAAAACTGATGAAGTCAACTGTTTCTTCTCCCCACAGCATATAATTAATCTGTGGCAATCACTTCAGTCCTGCTCACCACCTGGCCTTAAACTATACTATCAGAATGGATTGTTAACTAGACAATCCAAAGTTACAGTAGATAAGATAAAATTTTAATCCTGCTTAAATTCTGTAAGCAACAGTAATGTTCACTTTTCAAGGCATAAACATATCTTTTAAGTGATGAATAACTAACTTCTCCTAAAGGAAACTTCTTTTATAACCATCTACTACGAAAACTTTTGTCTCTTTCTGGCATTAGAAAAACTGCTGATACAGCCTAGCTATTTTTCTGTTCCAGGGTACTGAAGCTCCTGGAAAAGTTAAAGCCTTCTGTTTGATCTGTGACAAAATCAATTCTAAACAAAATGCATCAAATCCAACCTGAGACAGGGACTGTGTTCCACACAGTGATGCTGTTCTAAAAGATGAGAATAAAAATGAATAAGGATAGTTGATACACAGTCAGAACTGATCTCAATCAAGAGACTAGCCTGTGTGCTAGTTCAAAATTAGATAAGGTGCATCTTCAGGAGGAGAGTGCTAGGTGGGATTAACAACGTTTAGGTTCTACAAAATCCTTCCTTCAACTTCTGAAAGGGTTAGACCCAGCACTGAGGTAGGCAGCAGATTATTAGGAAGGCAAAATGAGGATAAAGGCCAAATGTTAATCCAAGAATCTCAGTTCCAAAAATAGAGAGGTAGTTCTATTATTAAGGAATTAAGAATTTTTATTTTCTTAGTATGTGTTAAAGGCATATATTTCACAAAAATGAAAAGCAAGACTTTCTAATGAAGTGATCCAGAAAGCCTGAACCAAAAAAAAGCATGGGGGAAGGGGCGGGTGTGTGTGTGAAGGATCAGTGGTGGTGGCACAGAACATAACTATTAAGGGGGGAAAATATATATATATATATATATACACATATATATATCACTGAACAGTTTGTTTCAGGAGACAGACAAGCAGCCATCTGAAAAAAAATGAAGAGACCATTAAATAAAAAATCCTCCATAAAAATTAAAATTACCGTTCTCACCTCCCAAACAACAAGTACAGGTTCAAACCATGCCAGAGTATAAATATACCTGTGATGTCTACGTATCTCTTTGCATTCTACTGCCATCCCAAATATTGTAGCACTTGCAGGAATAACTTGGCCATAGTCTTTAATATGAATATCTTGATTTTTAGGCTGTAGAAACATGAATAATAATATGCAATGAGACAGTGACTTATTTCTACCACTACTGCAAATCCTAAGTTAGGTATTACTATGGGTCATTCATTATTACAGTCAAAAACCTCAGCAGAAATTCCCAGTGACTAGGTTTCTCAGATTTCCAGTCAACTATTTAAGTAGTCTCTTACACAGTGTATTTCAATATATTCACACATCAGCTCCATTTTGCAGGTTACTACTTGCCCCATGTAATTTTAAATCTGTATTTTAATTTGTTCCCATTTAGAGTGTATTCAAACATTTAAGGACTTTTCCTTTATACATGATTCTCATTCCTAACACTAGGGGTCATCAGGTTCAGTTCAATAAAATATAAAAACTTTCAGCCAGGTAAGACTCTTATTAATTGAAATCAAGGCAACATAAAACCAAGAAGAGCGAAGTGCTTATTTTCATCAGAACTAAACAAAGGTTAAACAGAAAGCAATATGACATAGTCTTATATGGGTTAGTGTATACTAAAGGCAAACACATAGGGTAAAATCTAAAAGACCCAGTGGAATTGTTTAGTCTTCCAGAAAAGTTCAAGCAGTTTGCAAAAATAAATTAAGAGTATAAGCACATGGTATATTTACCAGATCATAATACTGTTGTCTAGTGTTAGCAAGAGATATTTCTACTATAATTAACATTTTCTGCTTAGACTGATATGACTTTCTAATGGCTAGTTGGTATCTCAATATAAAATGACTAGGTTTCAATCAGAGCTGTGGGGGATTAGTGCCTGTAACACATACACAAAAATCATCTCCAGTGCTACTCACCAAGAATAAGAAATGAACAGTGATCAAAAGTGAGCTATATCCTTATGCTGCCCCTGGAAGGTTGCATCAGGCAAATACGCATTTTACGTACTTGTCTAGTCAGAACAGCAGCTCACAGAAGTTCAGTGTATGCAGCTGCCATATAATTGCTTTTCACCAAAATCAAATTCATAGAACAAAACCTGCATTTTTTAAAAATCATTAGGTACAGAATATTTAAAAGACATTCTCGTGTGTGTATATATGTAATTTTTTTAAACAACACAAGTATTTACAAATAGGAATCACATTTCTATGTATCTACATCACCTACCTTTGGTTGTAAGAGTAGATGTTCCCAAGCATGTATCAAGCTCTCCACAATGCCTTCTCCAAACAAACCAGCATCAACAGTTTCCGTGACAACCAATGAAACTCTAGATAAGGGGAAAAAAAAGATAATAAAAAATATAATATATACCACACATTTCTGTTAACAGTCATTCCTTGAAAGTTAAAATCCAGAATGTGAGCTCAGAGAACTTTTATCAGTGTTCACTGTCTTGTGAAGTTTTAATACAGATGAGCAAAAAAACCCCTTCAGCAAAGAACGTATTTGGAATCGTTGTTACAAGTTATTCAAGATGTAGGTAAGAGATAATAAATATTGAGCAAGAGTTTACCACAAAGCTTCTCAGTCAGTGTTCATAAATAAGTTATTATGCACAGGAAGAACCTAAGCAAAATAGGAGGATGTTTCAGTCTGGGCACACAGCCAGCGACACTCCAGAACACGTATTTTGTTTGGATCTTGTGCAAGAGTGTGAGTGTACACACACATATGACTCTCCCCACCTCCCCAAGAGTTACAGGATCTCATTCAAACATGTTTTTTTATTTTCATCACACAAAAGCATGCAAGAAGCTGCAGTTTTATAGTTTTCTTCTATTACTTTTATCAAAGCACAATAGAAGTACTATGCAGACAAGTGGATCCTATCTCATTTAAAATTAAAAAATGTATGGAATGGGCATGCCATAGTAAGAGAATTTCCACAACATTAACAAGTACTCCTGTCAGCTCACACACGGTAACTGGTCATATGCATTAAGAGGATGCAGGTGACCAGTTACTGCAGCTCAGCTGAGGCAATCAAACAAGGCTTGACTGGCAAGCTGAATCAAGGCAGCTTCACTGTTTCAGATTATGAGCCTATACTATCAACCCAGGCATTGTGTTAAGTTTTAGTAACTTGTAGAAGTAAAATGGATTATCTCCCACCCATACACTTAATCTGTATCCCTAGCAGCAGTGAGCTGCAATGATATACCAGTGCTTTGCATATAGATTCCTTCCTCCATTGTCCTAAAATCTCAGCAGATTTCTACTTGATAAAAATTTACAGATCTTCCTGAAGAACCCCATTTGAATGGGAAGGTGAGCAAAGAGGAGCAGGGTGGCATAAAAATCATGGATCAGCTGTAATGTTGGATCAAATTCTAATTTGACAAATGCAATTTCAAGTTAGTGATTTGGCCCAGGACATTTTAATATGCTTTAAAAGACATTACTTAACCACTGATCATTTCTGTTCAGATCACATCTACTATGCACTACATACTAATCAAGATACTCAGAACATAATTATGGCAAAAAACCTGCAGATTAAGAACAGTAAGGAAAGTTGAAACTGCTGCTACATAGGTAAATTTAAGTATGGATAAAAAGCTGGATGGATTTAGAAGTCTTACATATTACCAAAAAAATGGAAGACTCTTTAAAAACTTAGAAAATAAGTGATTTAATTTTCAAAAGTACATGGCTCTGTGCTAAACAAGCAGGCATGTAGATGTGTGTATTAAATAAGAAAAAAAAAGAAAAAATGCACAATATAAACACAAAAACCTATTCTGCTAAGACAAGTTGCAACACTCCTGCACTGAGCTTTACTTCAGCCAAGGCTCTAAGGTCACTCTCAGTACTCCACAAATCCATCCCTTTGTGGGCTGCTGACCTTCACAGCTAGAGTCAGCCTCTCTCAACCTCCAAACATTGACTAGGGATGGCGCACATCACAGGGTACTTCCTTCTCACCTCCAAACGTAGTAGGAGTCTTTTTAGCAACAAGGTGAGGGGAGGTTTTCCATCGCTCCCTGATCATAAAGGAGGCTGATAATTTGCAGTTTCTGATCTCTCTGACAAACAGAAGAAGCTGATACGGAGTCGCAGATGTTTGGAAGACTTCCTGGGATGTACCTTTGCAGGCCCTACTATACGCTTCCATCCTACTCATGGGCTGCAGAAATGAGCCACAAGTGGGTAGGTACAGAAGTGTGTTAAAGAAAAACTTTTATGAAATGGCAACCTAGAAATGATGACAGAATACACATGGGAAAAAGTTTATTGAAATTAATTTCTCTTTTCCTATTGCTGCAATACAGCTGGATATGCCCCCAAACTCCTATCTTCAAAGAATTAAAATCCTTAATTTATGACATCATTGACTTACCATAGAAATTAGTACGATTCCAAAAAACATGCTATCATTTCTGCAATGCTTTATAAAAACATAAAACTTAGAGAGGACCTTCCAAGATTATGTTTAAATATAGGCAAAATTATTTTCTGTTTAGGTCACAGAATGTTCTCTACTTCCTTGAATTAAGAGCAAATTAAAACTAATATCACATTAGAGTGCAACAACGTACCTTTCAGGTATGTGCTTTGGAATTTCTATATCAAGTGACTTCAAATGGAGAAGTTTAATCTCACTTCCCATGTTATTTGCTGCCACCACATCACAAGCAAGTTCATACATGGTTTTTGACAATTCACAGGCGTAGACATAAGGTGCTCCTGCCTTTTTTGCAAACATACTGAAAAATAAGAATCAGGGCTTTTTCGCTCCAATTTAAATCATTTTAGATAAAGTATGACAAGATACTGAGCTTTGTCAATTTCTATTTCTGCATCTGCTTCATGTTTCTAAGAAAATAGTCTGAGGTCAAACATCATCAAGTGAAACAACTCCTGTGTGAACAATGATATCACACAAGTTGATATCCTCTTGATATACAGGATATTACTGCTACCAAAAAATACGGATGGCAGAAGGATACTCCTCAGCTGTGCCAAGCCTATTCTTTACACTACAGCATTTTCATTAACACTTTTAACTTTTCTGCCTAAATGAAATGATTACTACATATCACACTTCATACTTAGGGAGAGGATACATAACCTTACTACTCCAAAACCAACAAGAATTCTGCAATTTAAACAGCAGTTCTTAGCACAGAAAGAACATACAATAAATCAAAATGTGGATCCTACAAATACTATTAGACCCTAACTTCAAAACTCAGTTACTTCTTAATGCTGTGTTACCTTTCTTAAGTTTTAGCTTAATAAAGGCATGAAAGCAAATTTTTAATTTTTCAGTAGCACTTAAATTAAGTTTACATAATTTTGTTAGACAACAAATACGTTTCTAATAGTTAAGTCCAGATTTAACATGCACTTAGGATATACCTCAAGATTCCTGTTCCTGTTCCAATATCGAGAACAGATTTGCACCCAGAGCGGACCACATTCTCTATTGCTTTTAGGTAAGTAAGATTCCTCTTGGTATCATTGAGCATGATGAAGTGCCAACGTTCCACAAGCCAGTTTGCAACACGGTAAAAATTCTCCTTTGCATCAGCAAAATCTGGGTTAAGCTTTACTGCTTTGTGAAAATATCCAGCTGCTTCATCTCTAAAGCCCATCCTAGTAGTAAAAATGACAAATAAATAGAAAGCATGCATTTAGCTGCCAAGTATCTGTAAATATCTGTACATCTGTAAAAAGCTCCTAAACTAGTTGTGAAACAATGGAAATATACTTTTCACTAGTTAGAAAGATTCTCTTGAAAATAAAACACTTGATATTAGCTTATGAAACATAATGACTTGCAGCTCTGCATCAAAGCATTTTAAAATGCAAAAGTAGTCAAAAATGCCATTGTGTGCAGTCTTCATTCATTACTGCATTCTTTGTCAAACTAGAACAGGTTTTACAAGAACTTGCTGTAATAATACAGCAGCAGCAGCTCAGCAGTCCAGTCTCAGAGACATTCAAGTTGCAAGAGAATGCTACAAAATCCAAAGCTGTTTTACTGTACCTAAGATGAATGCATTGTGAAACAATCAAAGTTCGAGTTGCCAGTGCTTCCATTAAGTGGCATTTTGAAATTAAATTGTGAACTTGAAGCATTTCTTTTTAATGATACCTATTACATATTCTGAAATCAGACAGCACTGAAAAATAAAATTTATAAAATGCAAGAAAAGTAGGTATTTTAATACAGTGATGGGAGAGTTGCCCCTTAAAAGGAAAAAAAAACAGGATGAAAAAAAGCAATCACAAAAGAAGTCTAATCAAAGCTATTTAGAGTAAGGAACTACAATTTCAATCTTAAACTCCATTCTTGAAAGACCGTAGAGCCCAAAGCAACAGCAAAGTATCATATGTTACAAATTTGGAGAAAGCAGTAAAAGGATGTTTATACTATTAAATAAAAACAAGCTCAAACTAATTAAGAAGAACAACTCTTCACAGTGCAGTATACATGACTGGCTTCCTCACTTGAAAGGTCTGTCATACGAAACCTCAAGAAGGACCAGAATCAAAAGACAAGAGTATTCTCTTTTTCATTTAGTAATTATTTAATGAATTGTTAAAAAGGCAGTGCTTTTACTTTTAAACAGTAACTGCTGTGCCTGCCAACATGTATTTTAGCATTGGCTACTCTACTTTTTAAACTGACACACATACGTGAAATTCAATAGCAAAACTACAGCAGGATGCATATATTTGTATTTACTTCTTTTAAGCATGTTATGTGCTCTGCTGAATTGGGTCTTGTTTATTGATATACAATAATAAACAGTGAACCTTACAAGAACTGAATATAGATTACTACAAACCTGAAAAGATGTTCTCCCATACTGTTACATATCACTTCATCACTGGGATACAGTTCAAGTGCCTGTTCATAACAGTTAAATAGATCTTGAATCCGTGCTAGAGAATCTAGCTCTTCTGCCCATTTAAAGAGAGTAAATTGAAATGTTTCCTGGAAAACAAAACATACACCATTGAGTGGGTAATGTTACAAGAAGTAGGGAACTGAGCCCTGAAAACATCTAGAGGTATCCTGGCATGAACCTGAATACATTCATTTCCTTAAGCAGCAGCATACACCATCCTAAGTGTTGGATATGGTCCCCAGTTAGTTGTCTTACCTAGACAAGCAGAAATAAGCTCTCATGGAGAGCCACAGAGAGTATATATGCTGAAAGCCTGTGTATACACTAATCCACACAGCACTACAGTGCAAGACAATACTAACCAGACCCTCTTTTTATTAAACTAAGTTGACACACACAGCACTAAAAGAAAAGTTAAGCGTGTCACTGCCCTTCCTATAGTGGCATACAGCTTATTTAATAAAGTTACTGGTCTTCTCTATTATTGTTTTCCGCTTTTATTTTGAAGGATGAGGAGGAAAACAAGTTACATACAGCAAATCACATGCACGAAACATCAGAAAACCTCAAAAAGAATACAGTATGAAAACTGCCCCAAGTAATTCAAAGAGCACTTACTTTGACAGTAGTTTTTAACTCGGGAGCTAGATTTAGTACCAGGAGATAGTGAGCATATGCAGTTCCAAAATCCTGGTCCTCCAGGCAATGCTGAGCACTCTGCAACGATCGTGAAATCAACTCCCGCCTGCCAGCTTCCTGACCACCTCTCTGGCTACGGTGAGACTTAGCATTGGAGTTGGGCATTCTGAAGGATATAAACACTTGCTCTTCCTGAAACGAATTACATATGTTCTAAGCCAAGAAAGCTGCACACAAAACTGACAGACCAAACAATATTTTAATTTTCATAGGCATTCAGGAAGACCCCCCCCCTCCAAATCCTAAGTACTCAAAAATACTCTTATCTTTAGACTTTCAGCATGTTCCATCAACTTTAAAATGACCATTCATTATTCAAAAGCTAGGCATACATCAAGCTGCTGTTAGACAAGGTCCAAAAAATTAACAGCTTGTTTTTGATTGACTAAGTAGCTTTGTACAGCAAAAGTTTATGCATTCACAGGTTTCATAATAAACCACAAAAGCTTCAGGTTAAAACTTTTCCACTTCAACAATAACCCCATAAAACAAAGTCCTAGATAAAGAGCTAGTAAGCTTACGTGATTTCTAGTCTACACAAGGCAACAACATGACTTCCCCCCCACCCCGAATAAAACGTTTAAGTGCTATGAGAATCAATACGTACATTTTCATAGCCGTCTTGGTTACCACTTTAATTTTTAACGCTTACCTACATGCAAGGGCCTAATTCCGCCTTCAGGATTGTCAGAGCCATCCTAAAGCTGAAGAAAGTGAACGTTACACAGAGGGGGACTGCAGGAAACACAGCGCCACCGTGAGAGGGGCCTTTCAGCACCGCTCAGGTCCCTAGGCGGGAGCGCAGGGACCAGGCAGGGCCGCGCAGCCCCCCCGGCCGCGGGCGGGTGTGTGTGGGGGGTGGGGGCGGCCGGGACAGCGCAGGCTCCGCTCAGGGCCGGCCGGGCTCCACGGGCAGCGCGGCGGGGGAACAGCGGCACCGCCACAGGCCGCTCGCCCGGCGGGGGGGGGAGCGCGGGGAGCAGGGCCAGCGGGCCGGGAGCGAGGGGCAGCCGCCGCCATCACCTGCTCAGCGTCGGACGCAGCTCTGGGGCAGCCGCCATCCCGGCGCCGGGCGGAAGTCCTCCTCACGCATGCGCGCCGATCGCCCTCAGCCCGGGCGGCGAGCCGGGGAGCCTCCGCGCGCACGTCCCGCCCACGCTGCTGCGTAGCAACGGGTGGCGCAGCGCGGTGGCGCCCGGCGCCACCTGCCGGCGCACGCGGGAACCGCCCCGCCCCGCCGCCGCGCAGGGAGGCAGGCGTCTCCCACCGACGCGCCCGGGAGCGCCGGCACTGCCCTGCCGTAAACCCCCGTTACAGACCACAAGACTGAATAAAGTCATTTTACTTAATCCTTATTTCCGTTCGTGACACACTAGAGTCTTTTCAAGCTTTTCTCTGCAATTTTAAAGTGTAGGCATTTATGTATTTTATCTTTTATTTAAAGCAAGACCTGAAATTTACACCTTTCATAACCAAGAAAAAGCAAGAGACACTATTATAAAAAAGCTAACACATTGGAAGTTGACAAGAAAGAGGCACTAAAAAAACAGGAAAGAGGCTACTAAAACAAGATTGTTAATTCCTAACTTCATCAGTAAGTTAAAGGTTTGAGAAGAGTACTGAAAAAACACTGTAATTTTTAAGGCTAACCCAAGTTTGCTACTTTTCAGGATAAACGTGCACTGGATTGATTAGAAACTGTCTTACCACTTCTTCATTGCTACTGTACTGCTTCTGCCATGTAAATACATTAAATATATACACATATGGAATGATGTATAGTAAATGTATACAGATATGGAATAAAGATGCTTGTATTGTCCATGTTTTTTCAATCTAGTCTTGTAAAGCTGGTAATTCAGCTCATCAGAACACAGGACTAGAAGTGACCTACAATACTGCTGAATCCAATCCCTTGCTATCGAAGGCAGTTCCCAATACAATCACTCCAACGAAAGTGGCTACTTTTAAGACAGAATTTAAGTTTTTTTCCCCTCTTAGTCAACTACTATGATGGATGGCTGTTCAGACCTGCTGCACAGATAGGAAATACCACCTTAAATGTATACAGGATGTAGCGTAAGAACTGTATACTGTGCAGTCATTGCCTATGACTGCCCTGTAGGTTCTGGTGTTCATAATAATTTGAATTACATCATTGATAAGTCTTAAGACATTTGAGGCAGGCACTCAACATCACCTAACTTTAAGTCATAAACAGTCCTAATTGTCTTATGCCTTTGACTTACTGATGGTAGAACAACTCTGCAGCAACAAAGATTACAAGGAGCAGAACTCAGACCTTCGCTCCTTCACACACCCATGACACCACTTACCTCCTTCCAGTGTAGAGCCTAGGCAGGCTGCAAGCTCCTGGGAGCAAAAGCATGCAGGGCCCTGGAGTGCAGATCTTTTCCAATAAAAATAATAAAAAAAGCACACAGTTCATTCAGTCTTGTCCTACTTCTGGGACAACAAGCTATGGCATTGTTTACTAATTATGAAGTCTTTGGAAACTGTTCATCATTGCTTTCCATCTCTCAAAACATGAATGAAGCTCTCCCAGGCTTTTATAGCTGTGGGTATTGTAGATACCTTTGCTTTTGAGAACCAAATGAGTACCGCTTAAAAATGTCAGGCCAACAGTTTGAACAATGTGAAAGCTGTACATATGAAGAGGGATAAAAGGAGTCTACAAGAAACAGTGGTAGCTAAAACTGTAATTCATGGCAAACTTTATTATTACCCTAGAAGAACATAAGGAGGGGGGAGAAGAATCTACAAACTTTTAAAGTGAACAGAACCAAAGGAAAGCACTAAGAACAGGTAACTTGAATGTGACTATGATCAACTTTCCATGGAGGAAAGATGTGCCAAAAAAACATAAAATAAGAACTGGTAAAACACTTGGCTGGATGAAGTCCAAGAAAATGTGTGAATGTTAGTGACTGATGGTATCAAATATTATCTTATTAAATCAACAGATATCAATAGGAAAAAAAGTCAAGCTTCCAAGTACCAAGCCTTCTCTCAAGTCTGAAAAAAATGCTAAGAACCTCAAACTAGTTACAGGTGGGGACCAAACTTTGCTGAATTTAGCTTCATTGTGCTTGCCAGCTAGATGTTAGCATGGGGAGAGAAAAATCATTAGCAGCTGTGGGATGTATACAGAAAGACATAATGGCAATTATCACCTGTGGATAGTGAAGCATGTCAGGAGCTGTAATGTACCAAATACTGCCATGGGTCAGTATCTCTGCTGGCTCCATGATTCTCTAAACCTGATCAACTATATTTTTAAGTCAGAGAAAATGCTGAATTAATGACATAAATGTTTTATAGTACCTATTTTTAAGCATAAATTAAGTACTACTGTGTGTTAATTTGACCCAATTTAAATTGCCATTTCACACACTCAGATTTGTGGGAGAAGACTATTAAAAAGTGTTAATATAAAATTCTTGCAATTTGAAAGAGTCAGTTCAGTTCAAAGGGCAGAGAGGATATTGATTAATCCCATACTCAGACTGTACTTTTCTTGAGGAAAAAAATGGCAACAGGATATAATGTTTAAAACTGAAAAAGCATATAGCTGCACACTGAGATATTTTGTTGCATAGAGCTGGTGCTGTAAAGGAGTGTCAGAAAGGAATATCCATCTTCTCAGATACATATGCGCTTGCCATAATAACATTCAATGGTTGACAGTTTTGCAGATAAATTAGTTGACATATTTGCAAATAAAGATACTTGCATCATGGGTGGTAAGAGATTAGTTTGTTTCTGTTTACACTCATGATGAATGAGAGGAGTGAGAGTACACGGTCTGGCTATAACCGATGTGCATAAGGTTAGTAACATCTTGCAAGCCAACAGTGGTGACAGTCACAAGCAAGGTGGAGTTAGAATGAACTCTGTCCATCCTTAATGAGGGAAAAGCAAAGAAACTACAGTATCTTGGAAGAATGGTTGCTGCTGATGTTGTGTTCATTAGTGTTTTCAACAGCTGAACACAGCTGTGTGTTGCAAATGGTGGGAGCTGATACCAATGCTCTGTAATAAAATCTTTTTAATAAAACCAAAACTAAGTTTACTACTTTCTAACCCATCTCACCATAACATACAGATCAGAGACACATTCAGACACAGGAAAATAAATTAGAACATGGTCTTTGATGAAAATCAACATGTTGAAGCAATCATACAAGAACATAAGGGAGGCAACGTGTAAGAAAACGTAGGCTATGCTGATGTACACATTCTGTAAAATGACATAAGGATGGCATTTCATGCTTGCAGTGATGGTGAAAGGAAAATAAACAAGGGAAAGATAAATACACAGTGTATGGACAGGACATTGCCAGGCCTTCACATAGTCATTCTATGTCATAGTTTGACAAGTGGCTACAGGAAGACTGTAAAACTTGACAACCTTGATTAGGGAATGGAAGGAATTTTCTAAACTGCTGATATAAAGGCACTTCTAGCCTTAATCAGTGAAGAAAGTGCAACTCTTTCTCACTAGACACGTAATTTTTGTCCATTTAATTAAAAGGAGTGTTATTTCTCTTCAGTCTCTTTTTTTTTTTTTAATATCACTATTCTGTCATTGCAGGGTTAGACAACATTTTGAACTGGTGGGTGAGGTTTAGGAAAACATATTTAAGCATTTTCTGTAGGTGGTAGTTTAGTGTGCTGTTCAGATACCAACACTGGATAAACAGTGTACAATATCAACACAGTAGCAAATTTGCCTCCTTGCTTTGTTATGTGTAGTAAATACAAGTTATCTGTTTTTAATCCCAGGAAAAAATATATGCTAATTTGTATAGCTTCAGTTTTATTTGAAAGATTGACTGTCCTTCTCATGTGTATGTATGTATTTCTGTTGGACTACTACTGCTTCTTTTAACCACAACTATAACAGAATACATTTTCACTTTACAAGATTCAGGTAGGTGGACCAGTTTCCCATAACAGGGCTGTCATGGTAGTACAAATCTCACTTTTAGACTTGGTAGTTTTTTGCCAAGTAAAATCTCAGGGCTAAGTAAAACATTCAGATTGTTATTGTCTTTTTAAAATTTGAACTCAAGCAACTGCACGCAATGTATGCAACCCGATTACTTTCCAACACTTCAGTGGAATGATAAGAGGAAAATTACAGCAACTATAAACAAACAGAAAATATTAATCTAGTTTTAATCCTGAAGCCAAGTACAGGACAAAGTAACCCAACTGTTCATGGAAAGCCTATTTGCTCTTGAAATGCTGTTCCAGTAATCTAAACAGAGATAAGAATTGTATTTTTTTTTTTTTTTAAGGTGGACTTTTAAATTTCTTTTAAATACATTTTTGAGTAGCGTAGTGACTTCTCAGTTAAGTAATTCCAGAAAATAAATATCACATCAGATAATGTGATTTGGAAATTGGGACACTTGGTTGAAAAGATGGATGCTCAAGGTCTGGTCTCAACAACACCTCCTGATCTGCTATGATTTCAGACAAATCATTTGCATTTTTAAGCAGCAACTGATTCTGAGGGGCCCAACTTTTATTTTTCCAAGCCTTACCTTTCAAAGATGCTGAGCACTCACAGCTCCAAATGATCTCTGCTATGGATATTTAGCTCTTTGAAAAATCATGCTCAAATTGTCTCAGGTTAGGCATTCAAAAACTGTAGCATTTAAAATAAGGAAGAATTTTAAACAAATTTTAAAAATGAGGCACAAACCCCACAAAGGTATTTCTGTTTGGTTCCCATTTGAATCCCATTAAGTCTACATTTTTTTTTCTAATACCACTTTACTAGTATTAACAATATTAACATACATGTGTATGTATTTATAGATGTTTTGCATTATAGAAAGATGGAGCAAGGATATTGAGAAAAGAAATACCAAAAACTAACTTCTGGCATGTAAACTGTATAAAAAAAAAGCTTAGAATCATACTTCAGATGACGGCATCTGTCTAATAATAATTAAAAATTTCAAGTTATAGCTAAGATTAGTTTCAGGAACTACGATTGCTCATGAGTCTCCATATCGAGCTTTTTGGTTTTGTTTTGTTTTTTAAACTGCATTATCTTATTTTCTTCATCTACATGAACAATACGGAAATTATCTCTGCCTTTCATTCCAAAATTCTGTGCTTAGTCACTTAAGCTCAGTGAGCACTATGAGGTTTGTAATACACAACCTCAGTTTGGTTTCTGAAGCAGAATCTCTTCTTGGGTGAAGCATTCAGAAAATACAGGTTTGCAAGATTGAGTCCTACCTGACACCCAGATTCCACAAACATGAGTAATCCTACATGAGATTCCTGAAACACCAAACTGCTTCCATACATAACTGCTTGCAAGACTGAACCCTGGTGTCAAACAGTAGAAATACTTCAGGTTGACAATAATGCCATCAGCTATCTTCATTTCAGTCATTTCTACAAGTGTTAGGTGCTACTTTTAAAACAAAGATGAAAAATAGGATTTTTAGTATGAGTCTTCAAAACTTAAGTTATATCCTAAAAGGCAAAGAGAATTTCTCTATGCTATTTCTCCAGCAAGTTCAGAATAGGCTTAACCATGTGCCCAACAGTAATAAAATTAAAATCAATAGCAAAACTTCAAACAGAGCAGGAGCTAATAATAGTTCTACCAAAAGACAGAAGCTGAAATAAAGTGGTGTACAAAGTGGAAGGTTAGCTATATCTTCACAACTAAAATATATACCCCATAATCATCTAGAAAAGTCCCACCAAATCACTATGAATCGCACTGCTGTTAAACACAAGCCTTCAAAAACATGAAGTTACAGTGAAGTTTTATTTATAAWTACAGGTAAAATTATTACCCTTTTCTGTTTTCTTCATGTGTTTTTTTTAACGGTCTCAAAAAAATTTAGCACTGGGCTAAACAGACTTCTACAATACTTGTTCTTAAGAATTACAGCTGTATTAGTTTTTTAAATGAAAGCATAAAGGTGAGGCTTTACTCTTTATCAACATTACTCTTTACCCTAATAGTATTCCATACACAGATATGAGAGCAGAAGATAGGGACAGACCCTACAAGTAAGCAACATTAGCCCTCTGCAATGGCAGATCATCACAAAGTACGCAGGTCATGGTTAAAATGAAACCATGACTAACTTAGGGACAAAACAGCTTGTGCGCAGTTTTATACCTCCTTCCTCTACGAACCTGCTCTCCTCTCTGAAGGCCTAACAACGTTTCTGTTTAGTAAACCATCCATCATAACTCAAGCCATGGCAGCCTCATCTCCTGCTCCAACTGCCTTCTGCTGGACACACCACAGAAAACCTGTGTCAAAATGGGGCAACATACTGGATTTTTGGCCATATATGCCCTCTAAGCCATCTGGTTTGGCCACCTTGGAGCCTGTATTTGCCCCCAAACCATGCCAGGCCCCTGTTCGGGGGCCTCCTCCAAGCAAGATGGGCTTCTGGAAGTTTCTGCGGTACCTGGCAGCTGCTGCGGGAGTCGGGACGCACCTCTACNGGGGGGGGGGGGGAAGCGGGTGTTGAAGGGCGGCTATTGGGTTTTCCTCCCCACCGCTGCGAGCCTGCAAGAGAGAGACGGGCTGCGAGAAAACCCTTGCGGGGCACTAGGGGCGCTTCAGGTCTCCATTTTATCGCAGACGGGGGCAGCAGCTGTGAGCCCCTCCCCCCGAAAGCTCCGCGGAGGGCCAGACCCGGCGCACGTGCCGCCGCGCAGGGGTGAGGCGGCCGTTAAGGGTCGGGGGCGGCGCGCCCGCGCGCCTCCCCGCGCCGTGGCATGAGGGCCTTTGCGTAACGGCCGCCCGCCCGCCTCTCAGCGCGCCGCCGCCTGCCGCGGGGGCAGGGAGGGAGGCGGGTCCCGGCGCGGCGGGCTGCCCCGCTGGGCCGCCCCGCTGGGCCGGGTGTGGCGGGGCTGCCGGGAGCGGGCCGCGCCGCACCGCCCCTCGCAGCGGGGAGGGCGGTGCTGGCGGGCGCCTCGCCTCGCCTCGCCTCTGCCCGCGCCCAGCCGAGCGCGGGGGAAGCCGCTGCTGCCGCTCTGCCTTTGTGGCCGCGGCTCCCGCTTCGCCGCCGCGGGGCTGGCGGCCTTGGGGACGCGCCCTGCGCGCCGCCTGCCGAGGGGGTCGGTGCTGGTGCTGGCGCTGCTTAGCCGGGAGGGGTCTGCGGGGAGCCGAGCCCCGGCGCCGCGGCAGCCATGGGGCTGCAGCCGCTGGAGTTCAGCGACTGCTACCTGGACAGCCCCTGGTTCAGGGAGCGGGTGCGAGCCCACGAGGCCGAGCTGGACAGAACCAACAAGTTCATCAAGGAGTTGCTCAAGGATGGCAAGAACCTGATCGCCGCCACCAAAAGTGAGTGTGCGGGGAGTGGCGGTAGCGGGGGGAGGTACGGCTGCCCCGGCCGCCGGCTCCCTGCCCCGACGCTCGCCGCCGCCCGCCCGGGGCCGCCCCGCGTCGCCGCTGGGGCCGTGCGGGGCCCCGTGGCGCAGCCGGGGGTCCCCGGCCGTTGTAGCCCCCTCCCCCCCCCCCCACCTTCCTCGGCCGTGAGGTTTCACCTTTAAGCAAGCGGCGGCTGCTTTTGTTGCAGCGAGTTTAAGGTGACGGCAAGGTCTCGCCGGGTTTCTCCGGCGTGCCCGCTCCTTGGGCCCGTCCCGGCCGTTTGGGGGAAATGGGCCCCCTGCAGCCCTTCGTCGTGGGAAAGGGTAGCGGCCCTGGGGCTGGCGGCAGTGCTGGATAACTCAACCTCCTGTAACGCCGGTGGCATCTGCCCGACTTCTTGGCCGCGGCCTGGCTTATGTGTTTGCCAGTACAGAGCCCGAAGCGAGCCTGTGATGTTAAATGTGTAATAAATCTGCTGAGAAGACTCGATTTCAAGTTTTGCCAGTGTGTTTCAAGCTGAGCAACTGTGAGCTGCGTATCTTGAAATAAAGATGTACATGTATATGTGTTTGTAACCTGTGGAGAGGCTGCTGAAGCTGCACTTTTGCAAAAATTTTAAGTACCTTCAGGAATTACAAGACTTATTTCTGCAGTGACAGCGCTAGTTGCCAGCTCTGTCTTTGGCCTCTTAAAATTTGATGTTGACTTTTAATTTTGCATTTTACTCCTTGAATATATATGTATAAGGGCAGCTATGCTGTGGTTTTGTGGAAATCTTGTTTTTGTCTTGAACGACCATGTTAATGTATGTTCTTAATATAGTATTGTGGTAATGTAATTTCTTCTATTTAACTTCAGATATAGTAGCACAGTCTCCTAAATGTCTACTGGGATGATTAACTCTACCAATTATCCATATAAATCACTAATGCAGCACCCTGGCACTGTGTTCTCAAAAGTATGCTGCATTTTTGATATCATGGAAAACTTTTAAAGGCAGAGAACCACAGGTTTGAAGATGCTGCCTTTAAGGTAAACTGATGGGGATTTAGTCAATGGTTGGGGCAATGCAGCTGGCTGGATATGATGAGAGTCTTTAAAACTGAGATAGCACATTTTATGCAAATAAACACATATTCTTTCCTATTTTGGTCTGTTTGATGTGCATGGGTAAAAAAGATAAAGTGCCGTAAGTTTTCACTTGTTTGTAACTCTTATTTGTTGATCATTTATTTTCAGTTTTTGCAAATCATGTGTTTCTTGAAGATTATTTGAAATCTGTGACTTGAAGTGTCAGTACTAATCATCTTAATTTGGAGTACAAAATAAAAAAAGTGCCCCTAAACTTGGATAAGAATGGTAAAGGGAAATCATTCCACCTTGCTTCTATTCCTCAAGCATCTAGATGGAATATTTTGGCAACTACCAAAACCCCTCAGTTTCTTATGTACAGTTACATGCACACAATTTAATTTGAAAATCTGCAGCTGATGGTGGTGGATAGTAACTTCTGTGAGCCTCCTGTCCACAACAGAATCCTGTGCCAGTAACTTTGGCTTGGTTCATGATGCATGGCAGACTTAGCTGCATAGGATGGGAGCCAAGGCACTCTGTGTCCTGAGCACAGAGCCACCTGGGCTGAGCGTGCTTGGTAAAATACTTAGGGCTAGCTTGTAGGAAATATTTAGAGAGGCTGTCTGAAATCCTGCCCACTGTTCAGATCTAAGCAATTCCTTTTCTTTTGAGATTCTAGTCAGAAATTGTCTGCTTGAGTTTAGGTGCTGTGCCTCTTACTTTCAAACGCCTGTGCGTCAACATGTTTGAGAAGTGGAAACAGAGGTTAGGTCCTTCCTTACGCATTTTGGGTTTCTGTAGTTGTCTCTCCCTTTCACAGTACCCAGTGTGACAGGTTTAGAGCAAGTTGGGTGCTCTTCCGATGCTGCTGCTGAAGCAGTGCTGCTGTTCAAAGGGTTAAAAGACAAACTGAATCAGAGAAAACACAAGGAGCAGTATAATGTTCTTGTGTTTTCGGAAGCAGACATCAATGTCTGAGTTCCTAGAGGAACCTGTTTCTGATTACTGTCAGGAAGAAGTGGTCTAGACAGAGCTGTTCATCCCTGTCAAGACTGCATTTTCTGCACAAAAACTGGCTTGCCACAGCCTAGAGAACATGGTAGTGAAACAGAGCACTTCTAGAGTTTAGGTGACTCTGTCTTACTCAGTCAACAGATGAGTAAAGTTTTAGAAAATTGGTTTGGTCTTTTGAATGAAAAATGTCATCTTGAGAATAGCTAAAATATTTCTCTATTTCTAGAATCAGATAAATGGCAAAAATTACATTTGTTTTAATCAATATGTGAGCATAATACAGTTCTGACTGGCTATATTATATAAACTGGAGGAGGCCTGATGTTGTTTTAAGTCTGTAGGAAATGAACTGATTGCACACAGACTTCATTTTCCTCTCTTAACTATGCTCAATATTATACTCTTCTTATTTTACTTGTAAAGCAGTGGCTTACAAGAAGTGTTATGAGGATTCTTTAGGTGTGAATAAAACCGATGTTATTTAATAGGTCCCACTTCCTGTTTAGCAGACAACACTATAAATGATTCCGATGCTGCCTGCACTGGCTTGCATCTTGAGAGATGGTAAGCAGATACCACTACCACTCCCTCTAATCATAGGAGTCTCACAGGACAAACCAGTAACCTGATGTGGATCCTCTCTGGCTTCTTTCCATTTGTCCCCTCAATTGTATGGGAGTATATTTTCCTCCCAGAACTCAGCACAATTGACTTTCTCAGTACAGAACTATATTGCTTAAAAAAAAAAAAATTCTTTTGCACTCTTAAAATTGTTGAGTTTCCAGTCTCCAGTATGAGGCATACTTCAAATGTTTCTTCACACTTTTAAGTCTCAATTGTTTCAAGAATCTGATAGAAAGATAAACAAGACTGACTCAAAGCTGTCTCTTGTTTCCTGTGTAATGGTTTGAATCACTGAATTGTCTAGTTCAAACTAAATATTGGAAGAATGAATAAACAATATATGGCATAAGTGTGAACTGATACTTCCTTTCATTTTTATTACAATTAAATTTGTTTTTTTCACCCCCCACTGTTAATGATCAGTAAATACAAGACAGTACATACATATGCCTTTTAAAATAGAAATATGATATTTCTCAAGGGATTCCAGTCCAGTTAAACGACCAAGGATCAAAATAGTTTATAAATAACTTTTGGATAGAGCTAGTTGTTATTCTGTTGAGAGAAACTGAATTTAAAGGTGCCTGATAGGTAGGTCCTTATTCCAAAATAAAACATGAACTTGAGAAGTTTGGTTATGAGCTCTTGATATCCCGAAGCTGCAAATTGTTGGAAGATAAAGAACATACTGGATAAATACTGTGTGTTTGCATCCTTATTCTTCCCCCATGTTGGTCCAATTTGTGGTCACTTGAGGTGAGTATGGGATTTGTGGGTTTTTTTTGTTTTGTTTTTAAGGTGAGACTTTTCCATGAACATATATCAAGAGCTGTCACTTTTTAGGAGACAGAGGATTCCACCCTCAGGGTGGAGTAGGAAGAGTTGACATGAGAGTAGGTTTTAACCCTGGGCAGCTTATAGGGAGATTGCAAAGGATACTTTGTAAGTGTGTACCCACAGCTGTTTTGTATTGCTGAAAGCAGAGCCTCACTATTCTTGCATTTAGACTCAGATGAGAGCAGAATTCAGGCTGAGTCATTTGTAGCAACTTAGTAGCAGGCTTATGAAGAGGAAAGAGGGAGAAACTGGGAAAATAGAAAACTGGAGTTCCTTAGAGACTTTCAAGGGATGGTCTTTATATAGCATCCATCCAGGGAAAGTCCAAACAAAGTTTGATAGGGAAGGGTGCCCCACATGAGCACTGTCTCTCAGCCTGGGGATGTTGCCTCTTAGAAGGGGTTGCAGATCATCCCCTGGCTGAAATGCGTCATAAAGACAGGATCTCCTATATCTACTACCACATGAACACCATGTTATTCAAATACTCTTATCATTAGGAAAACTTGTGCTGGAATCCGGAGGAGCCACCTTCATTTGTGTCCTGAGAAACTTGCTATTCAGCAGCCTGATTATGCAGGTTTCACCGAGGTGAATCTGTCTCATTAGTTTTGTGCACACTCTGTTTTGGCTGAGAACAGGGTAACTCCTACTGTACCCTGAAGTTTTGTTTTATGAGCTATGTTCTGGAAGGTACTGGGTGGCCATTGTTTTTGGTGCAACAGAGGAGGAAAATAGATATTCTCAGTATTCAGCAACTAGTGTCTTCAGGCAGTGTGCTAAGGCATCTAGTGACATTTTATTGCTATTTTTTTCTGTATTTTACAGAAGAGCTATTCCTTGCACTCTTCCAGACAGAGAATACAAAACAAGAACCAAATTTCTTTCATCTGTAGAAACAGTTTGTTGGAATATAAAGAGTTACTGGTAATCGTTACTGAAGAATGTCTGAGGACTTACTCCAGGGAGTGTTTCGTACGCCTGAGAAAAAATAGTGATTTCTCTTTCCTTCCCGCAGAGATGTTCTTAGTTATTAGTTGCTGTTCTTTTACAAGTTTGCCATCAAGAAGATAAGCAGGCTGGAAATCATTTTGACAATGGAAATAAAGCCCTTTCTAATCCCATCCCTGACTCAGCAGGATAATGCTGTGTCTTTCTTTTAAAGAAGTTGACTGAAAAAAAATCCTAATCCAAATCCAGAACACAATTTGATGTCTGAGTTGGTCAGACACCTATTTCTTGGCCAGCTCTCTCAGTATGTTGTACTGGTTGACCTGTCAGATTCTAGTGTAGGTGGGCTTTTGGTCTGACCCAGCATGGATGTCATTAGTAAAGACTATTGTAATTTTCATAACAGCTCAGCATAATAGGCAGTCAGATCACTTGAACTATAGTGCTTTTTTTCCCGAAGCAGTAAATGTCCATTATGTAAGGCTTTCTTTAGAGTAATCTGCATTTATGAAGCCACGTAGCTGGTTGTATAATGTGTGCCAGCTCTCAAAGTCTTGGGAGTTTTCTGCTACTTTATATAAAAATGTTGTTCTACTGCCTCTCCAGTGCACATCAGAGAAGTAAGGTAAAACAGTTAATATAAGAATCACTAATAACTTCTGTAACAGAAATGGGTATTCACTAAAGATTTAGAAAGAATCTGAGGACTGAGTAAAAACTAATGTCATCTAGCTTAACAAAGGGGAGAATCCGGAATATTGCAAGAGGGCCTTTGTTGAAGTTGTGCGCAAAACTTCCTGAGTCAACAGTGGTTACTTAGACTCCTGTTTTTGCTTAATTCATCTTGAATTCAATGGGAGCTGGGATTTATTAACTCTCTGAATTTAGTGTTTTGGAGGGCCATCTTAGTTTTAAATTCTTACTTCAAAAATGAGCTTTATTTCTGTTACAATTCATACTTTAAGTGTAATAACAGTAAGCAAAGAAATGCTCTAAATGAACAATATGAAAGATTGCCCCTGAGATGGAAAATATTCTGTGTATTGCTGGGCCCTAGCAGTGTTGTATCCTGTACTGCAAAGGCTACTGAGCAATATTTCCTTTTTTAAATAAAGCTTTCTTTTGGAATTCAACTCAATAATACACGTTTGAGAAGGCTAAGACAAATAGATATTTTGGGCCCCATAAGAAAGGACTACTTATGATAACATAATAGCATGTTGATTTTTCCCTTTCCACCATGCTAATCACCCCTGTTAGGACCTAATTAGTTAAGACAGTGACTAACTTTTTTTCTGCTTGTAGATAAAGTTGCTTCTGTATAAGGATCAGGGAAGTATTTTCTTTTAAGAAAATACACTATGAAATGTTGCCTTTAGCTCCACCCAAAGTAAGACATTCATTGCTGTGTCAGTAGCTATAAAAAGTGTCAGGGTCATTCTGTGGAGGATGCCAGTTTGTCATCTTGAATCATGTCTTTTTAGCTTGGATTACTAACTTGCTCCATTACCTTCTTTGTCCTGTAGATGTTCCACTGTTCACTTTTTTTCTGGAAGAGCACTGTGCTACTGAACTAAAACACGTGATTTCATAAAATATTTGCTATTACATGAATTTTCTCAGTGGTAGATGATGTGATAGATGGTTCTTGATGATTCTGTCTTTTGATTATTTTATGGAAATATGTCAATTTTCATCTTTAGATCAACTATGTAAATGGACATTAAAGAAGACAATGGCACTTAGTGTCGTTGTTAGTCTTCAGGATGAGAAAACATTGGAAATAAGTTGTTTGTAATTTTTAAAGAAGTTGTTTGGTAGATTGTATTGGAAGGTTTGTTCCTTGTGTTTTGTCTTTTTTAATGACAAGCTTTGGAAATGTAATATTGAATTCTGTAGAATCTGAATCCATCTTAAGGAGTTTAAAAAAGGATTCATCTGCCCTACAGTCTGTAGAGTGAAAACACCTGCTTGTAACTGAATAAGGAAAAATGGATCCACTGCTAAGGCTGCAGGAGTATTCCACTCCTAAAATTAGCATGTTTGTTAACTGCGTGTTGCAAATATGCTGCAAGTTTTAATAAGCAGAGCTCATGACACAGGAAGCAGTTCTGAAGTCTGTTTAAAATCAACAGGGTTTCATAATCTTTAGTGAGACACAACTTCTTTATGTGAGATGTACTGATTTTTTTATATGGGGCCAGAGAGGGGAGAGGATCTTCCCAGAGTGTTCTGTTCTTTTCTTTTGATCTGCAGTAAAATGAATAGTGTTCAGGCTAGGTGCCGTGCTGTCACTTCAAAGGGGAATGACTGGAAGCATGTTTTGGAATGGCAGAGAAGAGCTGTGTCCCAGTACTTCTCCCCCAAACACTCGGCTGTTTTTTAATATTCCGTAATTAATATATATAGTTCACTCAGACCTTTTGCTCTTTTGTTTTACGATGCCAATTTTAATCATAATGTTTTGATAGGCTGCGTTGTGGTTTTTTCAAGGGAATTTTTATGACTTGCTTATGTTTGATGGGGTTTCCTTTTGAGTCTAAAGTTTAGAGATACTCTCTAATGCTACTTTTTTGAATTTCCAAACCAGACTGACTGTACTATGACAATTGTTATAGAGATGTCATGACACACTCTGTGCTTTGACCACCTTTTAAATGCCTTTATGTTTTTGATGTGGGGGATTAGGATACTATGAGCAGTTGAATACTTTTCTGGAATATCTGGTGAGTGTAAAATATATGCTCAGAAGAGTTTGAGCACATATTGGGAGAATAGTTTAAGAAACTACTGTTCATATCATTTGTCATATCTCTCTTCTGGTGGTGCTGCCACCCACGGTAGTTGACAGTTTTAATCAGTGCCCCAAATCTATCTTGTTGCTAAGTCAAACCCACCTTCTTTGACAGTTTAAACTAAGCCACCTGATTTTGAAAAGAAATAGTTGAGATAGGCACACATACTCCATCCTGCCAGATCCTGTGGAGGTTGTACCCTATGGATGTAACTTTCATGGAAGAGAGGACGGCTACAGTGGGTGCAATTAAAAATGTCCTGTGTTGTATGCCTAGGATGCTGATGTATACCTGGTATCCAAAATCCATGTTTAGGTATCTTGGTGGGAAAGAAAATACTGGAATTGAGATACTTTAAGGGAAAGCTGTGGCTGGATTTATGCTATTCTCAAATTCTTTCTCTAAACAAACATTTTCAAAGACTTCTGACAGAGAGACTGAATGTTATGTTTTATTTTTTCCATACCTGCTTGCACACATTGACTGAGGTACCTGTTCTTGTATGAGTGCCTTTAATTTGTTCTGTTCTGTCTGTTTTTATTTCCTCTCCCTGCTCTTTCTTTTTCTGTGTGTTTCCTCATCTTTCAGGATAAAAATAGAAAAAATTCAGGCCTTTAGAAGCTATGTGACTATAGCAGGCCAAGGCCAAATCAGAAGTACTTGTTAACTGTTCATGTTGGGATTCTCCTCTGTGGGAAAGAAGCAGTGGGAGGAAAAATCTAATCTAAAGAGAGGTGAAAAATCATAGTCTTACTAAACTGGTGTGGTTTTACTACTGCTCACACCTTTGAAGAAATGTGCTGCTGTTGCTGGTTGTTGCCTGTTTAGTTTAGAGGACTGGCCAGGTGGGAGTTATCAGCTGATTAGGTAGGTCTGAGGGGAGCCTTTGACTCTCTCAGTAGATCTGTTCCCTGCCCCCCCTTGCATTTCTTTTCTTTTTCTTCTTATTTTGTTCTTTTTTCTTTCTTTCTTTCTTTTTTCTTTTCTTTCTTGTTTTTTTAAACAGGACCTAACCCTACAAAATAGTTTCCTCTAGTTCTCTCTAGCCTTGGTATATACTGCTAGCTGGATGGGACTTTATGTCCTTGAAGGGAAAAAATGTTTTTTTTAACTTGGCAAGGAAAATTGAGTATCAGGGACAAAACTGAGTGGGACTGTGTCTCAGAGTTGCGCCCTTGAGGTCTTGTGCATATGGTGTCCAGGAGAACATCCTCAGTCACTCTGTTGCTGGTAAGTGTTTTTTAGTTTTAAAATTTGTCTGTTTTCTCCTTTAGGCTGATATATACAGGTGGAGTGAGGAATGAATTCATGGTAAAGAATTTTGTGTTGGATTTGTAGCATTTCAGCCTTAGAGAATTAGACTGTAATTTTGAATCTCAAAAGTTGGGCTCTGTCCAAGTTCTTATCTTTCTAAGCAGAGGCAGAGAGCTTTACTTTTGTTTGTCTTAACCTGTAATTTTGTCAGTCATCAGAAAATGAGTTGTGTGCTTTAGAAAAATTAATAATATTTGAATGTAGATATGATAAAACAAAAAAAATCTTTAAAAAGTTGGTATGGACACTTGTAGCAGATTAAAATGAAAATGTGATTCCTTAGAAAAGGCTTCTTTAGAAAAGAAAAATACCAGCTTGCAGACAGGTGCAGGGAGCATGATGCCAGGTCACTAAGGACTTGAAAGAAACTTTTCAAAATACCATTTTGGCAGTGGGTCACTGTTCTTAGAAGTCTGTGATGTGGCTGAGTTTGTAACTTCTGTAACAGACTGTGTGAACATTGTGCAGTGTCAGCCTTTGAAACACATCAGTCCTTTGAAAACACAAAACAGTCTAATTTACATGGGTAATCCTTTTTTCATGTTAAAATGTCAGGTTAAATGCTCTCTATGTAGAAAAAAACCTGGTCCTATTGACAAGCACAGTTATAAGCCAAATAACTGTTTCTCTAGCTTTGTCAGTTCAACATGTCTGGATGCTTCCCTGTACTGAATCTTACATTCTTCCAGGATAATTTTTCTGCTCATAAACATTCTTGCTCTGTGGTAATATTACTGTACTTTTATTGTACATCTCGCATCTTTTCTCCTTTATATTTTCAGTTGTTTTAAAATGCACAGTTTTAAATTCCTGTTCTGCCTCTGACTCACTCTTATGGTATTCCAGAAAATCCAGCGCTTTTGCCAAAAGAAATAAAACTACCTAGACATACTGAATCCTTTGTAATTTCTTTTACTTCTAGAAACAGTAGCACATGCTAAAAAGAATCCCCAAACACTCCTCTGTCCCATGGCCAGCAATTTTTATGGAACATGCGCGTGTGTGTCTACCAGCATCAGATGTGCCTGTCAGCTGAGACTCTGTAGGGAGGCACCTGGATGGGGGCACTCCTCCGTAGGGCCCGGGGATCTAGCTAATCAGCTGTATAAATTTCCTTTTGGCACCTGTTTCTTTCCTCTTACAGCAGTCTTTAGCTATGTTTTCTGGAGGAATGAGGCTAAGCTCAGAAATTCAGCTCAGGTTTCTATGTAATGTAATGAACTAAGAAAACATCTGTGTTACTCCCTTGAGTCTTACGTGTAGGATTGTGGCCCTCTGTTCAGATGAATTTTGCTGAGGGCCTAGAGCAAAACCAAAGGAGACTGGGACCTAGGTAAGCCAGGAGGCCACAGCTTCAGATAAGCTGAAATGTTTTCTCTGACTTGGAAAGACTCGTCCATCCCCTGCAGAGCCCAACTTGGGGACTGGTGGCCGTATTTCTAGGTTGTGCTCAAGGAGTGGGACCTGCTCTGAGAGAATGATCACTGGAAATGCCCTCCCAGAGGGTTAAAGCTAAAGACTGGCAGCTTGGAAGACCCATGAGAAGGGCTGTGTCTGTATCTGGCCTGGTTCCCATGATGACTGACCTAGCTGAAAATCAGTTCTTAATGTCTGTATTTAAGAAATAGAACTCCTTTAAGCTACTGTCCTAGTTGCAAACATAAGTTTGAAAATGTAGTTTTGAGACCAGTCAGAAGTGATACTTTGCATTTACTTTTCTGGAAATTCTGTCTTCCTTCTCATCTCCAGTAACCACTTTTACATGTCAGTAATTGGAATGTGACTGAAGTATGAATTCCTCTTCTTTTTCAGTTAGAAAAATACTTTATATTTTGATTCAAGATAATTTGTATCATATATAGGGCCTTTTTTTTTTTTTTTAAATCACTACTATACATTGTTGCCAGTCCTGAGGCTCTTTCAATAGTGGAAACGTTTTGTTACATCTTCAAGATAAATTAAATTAAGGGGTGAACTTTCCATCTGTCATACCAGTAGGTTTTTATCTGGAGGCAAGCACAATATATGCTGTTTGCTCGCCACATCTTGCCTATATAGATCACTATTTATTCCTCTTGCAACTGATTTGACTCTTTCACTATATAATTTGAAAAAAAGAGCATATAGTATAGAGCACAAAGCATATAGCTTTGTATTTTCATAGTGCCAACCAGATGCTAGGTGGCAAAAAAGTGAATTGAATGAATGAAATGATCAAGCTTCTTCCCTTAAAGGCCAAAGTTGTTTTGGCTTTTCTTATAATTGGATAATTTTATGATATGGACAGAAAAGCAAGTTGGATCTAGAGAAGTGACTTGGGCAAACCCTTCATCTTTTTATCATTTTCTTTCCAATGCCGTTTAAGCTTGTGCCTGAAATTTGGTGAGACTTGTTTATGAAGTATTTCACAAATACTGAAGTGTCATAGAGAAGCATTGAGCATCTGTTTTGCTTTAAGCAAGACCGCACTCACCGCTCTTTGTTCTGTAGGCAGTATTTGAATTGAGTGGTAATTATAAAAAAATTTTTTTTTTTAAATCCTCTTCACGTAAATTAGCTTAAAATAGACTGATAGGAGAATGTGTCGTATTCTCCTACAGTAATGTTTTAGACGTCTCAGTGTGGAAGGTATGGCAGTATGAACACAGAAAGCATCTGTCCTGCTCTCGCCATACATATTGTTCAAGTGGAAATTTAAGTCAGCAGTTCAGCTTTTCTAAAGTTTATAGCATACAGTCATTCACTTTTTTATAGAAAGTATTAATTTGTGAAGAAAAATTGGGACATGCCAATTTTGTTATAATGCCATACAGATAAATTAAAACTCACTTTGTATTTGTAAAGTTACTGCAAAATCTGCTTAATTTAGGAATTTTTTTCCTCATTGTACTTTTTGTTTGTAAATTTTTAAAGTATTGTGTTTACAACAGAAATAGTCTTGATTGACTTGATATTGAGAATTAAGTTGGCGTTATTAATGTCGATGCATTTGAAAATAAAATTAGAAATTAAGATGTCAGTCAAGAAAAGTAGTAGTCTTGTTTTGACTGGAGCAAGCAACTGGATTGCATTAGCTTTTTTTTTTTTTTCTTTTTTCTTCCAACTTCTTCCTGGTACATAGTAGATTTTCTCTAAATGGAAATTGACAGTGTTTTTAAAGAAATTTATGAGAGAAGCAAACAAGCAAAACCCTTCTGCTATATAGTAAAACAAACAAGCAAACTCCAATCCCTAATGCTTCAAAAGCATCAAGTAAAACCCAAACAATTCTATCAGGATTTGTTTTAATTTCAATCTTTATATAGCTAAAGCTTTTGTATAAACTTTCTGGGTTCAGTTCCTATAGTAATAGCTATAACTAGCTTGCATTTAGGATCTTGAAGCCTTGCGAGCTCACAAAAAAGGACTGTATGCTTCTGATGTCTCAGATTCAAAAGTAAATCTTTTTTAAGAGATTTTGTCTTTAAGCTGAAACAGAATTACCTTTGGAGTAAGGAAACCATTCTGCATCATGGAAACTTTTTTTGAGGCCTTCTCTTTCAATTCCTCTTTAAATATAGAAAATTCCTACATTTTAATAGTGGTTAGGAGCTGGTCTTGCATGTCATGAGAACATTATTGAATAATTTTATTGGAACATTGCTTCCTGGATGCTATTATTAGTGTAGTAGCTGAGAGAGATGTGAGCAGCTGCCGAGTTTCAGTCTGAGTGCTCAGATGGGTGGGCCGGGATGGCATTCCCAAAAGGACAAGCAGAGGCACTTGGGGAAGCCAGGAAGGAATTCTGCTTGGAAATAGTTGAGAGTGGCTCAGTGGCTTGTGCATGTGTCATCTTTTCTCTCTTCTACATTTCTTCCTTCTGAGAAGTTTTAGTAGAGTGACTTTTTAGATTATTCTTGCCATAGCCTGTCAGAGATTGCTGTCTCGCTCACCCAAATTTGAATGTGCTAGTTTGGATAATAGGTAATAGCAGGAAAGGTGCAATAGCATGGATTTTAGTACACGCTAGCAAGAGGGTCCCAAAGATAGTTTGGGTTACAGCTACTAGGATGTAATAAAGGCTGAATCAGTTTCGCTTTCTGAAGTATGTACCTCTAGTGTCTTGCTAGGTTTTGGAAGAGCTTCCCCTTCCCCCCCTTCCCCCCCTTTCCCCCCTTTTTTTTTTWAATAAATTTTCTTTTGCTTCCCTGCACCTGTCAGTGCTATTTCCTTTTCAGTAGTAATTTACTCTAAAACAGAGCAAGAATAGAATGAGTGCTGTCCACTGATGGCACTGCCACAGGCCACTTGTGTTATGGAGGAGAGGCTCTCTGCTGATAAGTTACTGACAAAACCAATAGACATGTGGCTCCCCCGCTCTCCCCACCCTGGAGTAAATTGCCTTCTCTCCTAGCTGCATCCCTCCCTCACAAAATCTCCAATATTGCCAATGCCAGTTCAGTTTTCCTTTTTCCTCCATGTTCTTTGTTTGCTTTAACCTGTTGCTTTTCTCTTCTAGCAGTCACTTCACAAATTGTCTTTTGATGTCGTATGGACTGTTGCTCTTTTCTGGATCAGAGCCCTCAGGAACACTTCTGCAATATTTGCAGTATAGGGAGTTGGGAATTCCTTGGTGTCAGTAAACAGCCTAACCAATTTTTGCTTGTTTCCTTAGCTAAGTTACGATGATGTTTGTCTGTGAGGTGATTTAGTGTTTTGGGGATCCTTTATGCCACAGAAGAAAGATGTGTAATTATCATTCTAAATGGATATGGAATGTGATGGGGAGTATTGAGAGTTATTGCTTTTATATATGCACCCTCTGTGGTGTTTCTATCTGGTAATGACTAATTCTTCTGCATATTGTTAACAGTATGAAATAATTAAGGAAATTTCCTTTTACCTGAATTCTTGATTTGACCTGTATTAGTGCAATGAACTGTTTGGTGTGGGATAGCTTTGGTATGTAATTCCCTTATTTAGGTTTACCATTAGAAAATTCAGTTGGAAGGAACTATGAGCATGAAATATCATCAGAAAAATTACAGGTAAGATAGCTTACTTAATCAGCCCAATTCCAACCTGTTTTAAATCCTTGGTAATGGCTTTCCAGTGTTCTATTTGTAGCATTGCTTCTTCTGTCATGTAAACTATGTGCAATCTAGAATGCATCAACAGGAGATTTATCTTAAACCCCTTAACTTACATATCACTTAAAAAAAAAAAAAAAACTGAAATGCATAAAGTATTTTAGATGTTAGTCTTTCAACATCCTCCGTGGAAGGTTGGCTGCTAGTTCTGTTTACAGATGGCTGAAGTGAAAGACCAAGTGATTAGACAAGATTGCACATTGAGTCTTTGTTGGAGTTAGTAATTAGGAGGCCCTGACATTTAACATTATTATCAGTGCATTAGAATATCCCTTTTTGTAAGAAAAATTGCAGAAGTTGTCATTGCATTTTAAATTGTGTGACCATTTTATGCCTCTACCAACTAAATTCTCTAAGCGATAATCAGAATTGTTTTGGGATAGGGGCTTGCATGTTAAAAGAGGGTGTGCTGAATTTTAAATGCCTGGTTTTAGCACGCAAGCATGTTAAATATTCTAGCAAGGTGCTGATCACACCTGCTTGATTCGTTGTACTTTCAAAAATACCAACGAAAAACCTGAGATTGTACTTACCTTGATGGCTCTGCCAGACTCAGTAATATGTGGGCTTCTGCTGGCTTGAAATATATCCTAAACCCAGTGGTCAATTCCAAAACTATATCCAGTCAGGCAATAATTTACACACCTTTCGCTGATCTTAGCACATGGGCTTTGGCTTATCTAAACCTTCCCTCGTGCCTAACAGTTCATGCCAGCCGCAGCCATAGGCTGCTGTTAAACCCTGTACATGTGCTAACATTGTTGCTGTCGCTGGCTGAGTTTCCCTGACTTAAGCCTGCCTCCATGCTCCTACTCACCTTAGTCTGTCTGAGATGCAGATGTAGCCAGCTGTGTGCTTCCAAATGCACTGCCACTTCTGGCTCACTTTTCTTTTTGCCCTAACTCAGTGACCCTACCAACTCAGTCTCTGTCCTGGCAGGTGGTTACTGCTAAGACCTAAATTTAGCTCTAAATTGTTCCTTCTGGACCCAGTTTTAATCCTAATTTGGTGACTGCAACCTTTAGCCAATACAGGCCAAAGAAGGAAACTTTCCCTGACAGTGTTAACATCACTCATTGTTTGGCAAACCCTTGTTGAACTCGGCAGTGAGTATTCCTGCTGGTTGCTACCCAGCTCTAAACTGGATTCTTGGATCCTTCTTTCTGTGTTTTGACAGTGGTAACTAGTAACAAGAGAATTATCTGAAAACCTCACAAGTGAACCCTACCATAAGTCTTGTCTTGACATGAAACAGGTGGCTCCTATTGAACTGAAATATAAATTTTACTTGCTTAGTTCCAGTGTTGTTTTACATTGCTTGATTAATTATGGACAAGTGTCTTAAATTAGGGTAGGCTGAACCTTAGTAAACCAGATTATAAACTGTGTAAAAAAACCTGTGGCTTTTGTTTATGCCAATGGGAAAGAGGATGACTAAATGAGAATCAGAAATGAATTGGAACTTTTCATGGGCAAAAGTCAGCAAGCCAACTTAATTCTAAACCGCCAATGGGCACATTGTTTGCAGTCTTTAAGGTAATTTGGTATTAGCAATATCACTTGCTTTATAAAGAATTTTCTTAATCTATATTATTAATAGGAGAAAAGAGCAGTTCAGCTCCGAGATGACTTTGGTCCAAGAACACAAGAGGATTGTTTATGCAGAGGTTCCCATTTGCAGATGCCCTCATTGGAATTTGGTCTGTGAATTGAGATAGACAACTAGGGAAGATCTTTTTTTTTCCTAGTAGTCTGCCCACCTCCTACTAGCCTTCTAGGAGAAACTAAACATTTGAGCATTTTTCCTTTCCTTTAGTTGTAGCTATAGGTAGTTGTATGTGAATAAGTCTCATCTATCCTGACTGTACTTTGTTTAAAATTGTAAATACAAAAGTAGTAGCTAATCATTATTTTATTTTATTTTTTGTTACTGAGAGAAATTAGTTTCTTTGGGGCAAAATTTGTTCATTTACCAGACCATAATTAGGTAATCGAGATTTGTTCTGTACTGTCAATTCTATATAATCTATGGAACTCTGAATGTTGTTCAAAAATTACCTTACTACCCCTGTCCAGAGTTCCCAAGCTGGTCTTTGATATGTTTTACCATGTTTTGGCATAGGTTGCTTTGATGTAGAAATAGAAGGGATCAGCTTGTGATACTCAGGTTTGTTTTTAATTTGCTTCTGTTATTGCTCATTCTTTATCCTAATTGAATATGAGATCAGATCACTTGATTTGAAAGACTGGGCTCTGTTGGAGAAAAATGGTAATGTTATGCTGTCGATTTTGGCCACAGAAACAGAGAAGTCTTTACAAGGAATGAATCTGACTTTCTTCCTCTTTTTCTGTAGAGGTTTCTTTCTCTCCAGACTTGTGCCTCTTTGTGTCATCCCAGTGCATCTCTTCTTTCTTCTGCATCACCCCAGAGTTATTAGCAACACTTCTGTGAGTGTTCTGTTGGGTGTTAATGTGTATTAATACAAGTTATACTTCAAGGTCTGAGTATGCCTCTGAAGAAGTAAAGATGACTAAAGAAACTAATACTTAAGATGTGTTGAGGGCCTCCATTTATGTAGACGCATATGTGTATTTTGAGCCTAGCACAGGCTAGGTACAAAACTGTGATGGGCAAAGGTATTTAAAAACAAAACAAAACAAAAAAACAAACACTACAGGAAATTTTCAGAGAAAAGGCTAATGATGCTTTGCAGTACTATGGCTGGGGATAGATATAATCTCTTTTTCAGTGCAAACTCTTTAGTCCTCAGCTGATAGTTTCTGTATGGGCCAGAACCTGTCCATGGGAGACTTCATCCTGTGGTGAAGGTTTCAGTGCAAGGTGGCAGATGTTGGAACTCTCTCTTTCTTCTCTACCTTTTATCTATCCCCTTTCCTCCCYCCCCCCCCCCCCAGGACTTTTGTCTGCAGTATAGTTCCATAAAATTAGGATCTTGAGTATGATAGTGCTTTAATGACTTAATGACTTTCATGCTGTATGAATTTGAAATTTAATATTACCGTGGTATTGATGATGTCATCTCTCATTAGCAGAAACCTCACAAACTGATTTTGCCATTAAACCACAGATGTAGCTGTCTCATACACAAACTACAATACATCATTAATGCTTCCAGAACTGTACTTTTCAATGTTCATTCTCGTGTATCCTAAGAGACTGTTTGATTTGCTGGCCTKTTCTGCATCTTCTCATTAAAAGATGTAGTTGTCATTTGTATTTAAACAATTATTTGCATAATCTCTCCTTTCTGTGTAGACATTTAACTAAAGCAAAGCAGCTGAAGTATAAATTACAGGAAAACTTTTTATTTATAAGTCTCTGGGAAAAGTGGGAATTGTGCTTTCCTGTCTTGCAGGAGACTGCAGCATGTATCCACTATACTGGACTCTTACTTAGTCAGACCTGCCAATATGCTTCCTCTTGAGTCATTTTCCCTGTACTCTTAAGTTAGGCATCCATGCCCGAAATATCGCCTGAACATTTAAGCATTTTGAATGGGTATTTCTGCCTGAAAACTATGCTAATGTGAGTAATATTCATATTGTGATCCTATGAACTTCCAGTGGTATTTGTGTGTGCTTATGTATTGTATCTCTCATCCATGACTAAAGATGAAGGGAAGAAGAATTTATTAACCAGAAAAACTTCTAGTTCAGTATAGACATCTTCTTTGATAGGTTGTCCTTTTCTAAACAGGGTTATTCATTGAACGGCAAGATTTAAAGTTGAGGGCAGAATAACCTGAAGCACTGTTTCTCAAGCTAATTTAGAAACCTGCACAATTGGTACAATTAAAAGCAGTATCATTTCTGTAGCTGTCATCATTTAGAAAGAAAATCTCATACATTTGATTGTAAACATGACAGGCAGTAGTTTTTATACATCGTGGGTCGCTGAATTCCTGACAGTACTTTTAAAGGCTTGCTGGCCCACAATTATGTAAAGTAATTTATGGAGAAAACAGTCAGCAAAACTATGAGCCTTACTGAGCTGGGTGAGATTTGTTATTCACTGTCCTCCACTAGGGCTTTAGCAAGTGCAGCATTTGTTGAATGATATGAAAGACCTTGTCAAGCTGTCTGCAGTAATTAGTTCTGACGTAGCTAATACCTGAAATTCAGGCCGGACAGTCATGTGGCCAAGTCATGGATTGTCAGCAGTGAATATGTTTGTGTTGAGCTGACTGTTGTTTTTGGGTGAGGGCCTTGCATAAAGAACATCTAGAAGAGTTTGTAGATACTTTATCTATTCTGTGCTGAAATAACGTATTATGGTTCTTCTAAGCCAAATGGTTATTTATATGTTTAATTATACTATAAGAGTATTCTTCATTTGAAAACAAGAGAATATAGTGATGGTATCTGTAATGTACCACAGGTTGATTTAAGTTGAGTAACTAAGTCACTGGAAGTGCCTAGATTGTCAATCTTTGCAAGTGCTAAGGGAATTCAAGGATTGCAACATTTAACTGTGTTTCTTTTTCATTTAGCATTGACTTCCAGTGTTTCTCTTCTTTTTTTAATGGATTATAATGTTGGATTAAGTAACACTTAGGTGCACTATTTTATGTTCTGCTGGTGCTTTCTTCTGTGGCAGGGAAGCAGGTTTAGGAGAGGAAACCAACTAAAACAGAAGTGTGCAGAATTGTTGATATGCTTGGTAGCTAATACCGTGGATATCATGACCAAGATCATTTCACTGTCCCATTAGAAAAAAAGTCCTCTAGCCATCTGGTATTTTCGCTGCCGTAGTTTCTGCAGAAGAAATACAAAACATGCAGATGTTGGCTTTTAACTTTAGGAAAAAACACCATCACGTACATCAAAATTTCCCATTTATAGTAAGAAATGAAAATATATTTGGCTTGCTAATAAGTGAGAGAGAGCTGCTTTCAAGCAGTTCAAATGGAAATTATTCATATTGTAAACAAATTCCTGAGACACAGTGGGAAGATAAGTACATGATGCAATCTGGACAAAATAGTCTGTCTTCTTTTGTTTAAAAGAGAGTTTTGCATGGGTGTACTTTGTTGCTTTCTAGCTGTTAAGACTTTCTTGATTTAATTTCCCCCAATCAGAAGAAAAGTCTTTGTGTATTATTGCAGGAAAAAGGATAAATGAATATGCTCAGAAACAGTGGTGGTTGCTTTCAAGCTAGCCATTTGCTAAAATGTCTTTATGATTTTTTTCCCCTCTGTTTTTGAATTTGGTTGGTTGTGGCTTTTTTCTTTGCTAGCTCGGGAAAAAAAAACCTTGCAGCTCAAGGAAAGAGGGAATCAGAACCTTCTTTGGCATTTTTCTGAACTACACATTCTTGCAGGTAGCAGAAATCATACAATTTGAGTAAAACAACTTTATCTATTAATGTTTTGCTTGGAGCTACAAGATGGATTACTAAATTACTGCAGTCAAAGCTTCAAATCTAGAAGGACTAAAAAAGAAAAAAATGTGGTGAGCTTGTGACTGGTTTGCATTAAATGCAGTTTCCTTTTTTCTTTTGTACTTCCAATTTCTCAAACTCTTTCAAACCTTGGCCATAAAGAGAACATGAATGTCTGTGGCTGAAACTCCTTTGAATGCATTGACAATGCTAAAGACACAGCTAGGTTTGCAGGTGTCTAAAGCAACTTCCAACTGCTCACCTGGCTCATGTACATCCTATTTGTTATTATATGAACTGGCTGCTAGATTGCTTCAGTGCTTTGCTGTGCTGTAAGTAGTCAGGGGTTCCCTTGTCCAGGCTTTGCTGAACAGGTGTTAATTCTGGTTTGTTGTGTCATCAGCCCCTGTCACCGTTTCAAATAAATGGAAGATAAATTAGAATGAGTACTTGCATTTTACTCCGTTTGGTCTTTTTGGCTGTATAACAGCATTTTATTTAAGTTGCATCACAGTAATTGGTATAATTTTGTATAAACAGTTCAGTGTTACTGTTGATTTTTTTCCCTAATATATTGCCACTCTTTTGTTTTTCCTTTTGTTGTCTTTCCGTTTCCCTCTGTTTCCTGTGATATTGTTTGATTTTTTTTTTTTTTTTACAATGTATAAATTAAATTTCTTAAGGAAAGCAAGTTTTTTACTTGTATGTAAATACTGGATACAGAAATGGTTCTTGAGAACTAACAATATAAAAATGTTAGAATACTATTTCCAGAAGCATTGAACCTTCCCCCCCCCAAGGATTGCTTGCCACAAGTCCTAGAGAGCACTATAATGCCTCTTGGTTTTGCTAGTTCGCATCTAATCTGCGCACTGTGAGCAGACTAAGCAGAATGAATGTGTAAGCAGATTGTCTGATACCTAGTGAAGTTTCCCTCCCCCAAATTAGTTGAATCATACTAGTACTGTAGAAAAAGCTAACCAGCATTTCTGGAAGTTTTATATGGAGTTTTACTGTCAAAGCAGATGTAGTGTACCAGTGATAAAGCATGAGATGTAAGAGTAGAAACTTTAAATTCTCTCTCTAATTAAAGGTTAGTACTTAGAAAATGCTAGAGAATTGAAAGTGCAGCTATAAGCAAATTAAACTGTTTCTAGCTTTCATGAATCCTAAGTTGCTAGAGAGGTACTAAGTTATGGAAGGTTCCTTCCTATCTAATGGCTGGGAAACTGAGGCACAGCGTGATTAATTGACTTGGCTGAAGTCTGTGCATGTGCTGGGATGTAAAACAAAGTCTCTTCAGTTCTGTTCTTTCACTTGATGCATTAAGTCAGCTTTCCTATTTCAATTTGTTTATTTCTACTTTTAAACACAATTTATGCCAAAGTACTTGAGTACTAGTAGAAATGCAGTGACTTTCATTCTTCATTTCTTAGACCATTCTGCTAGCATGAAATTGTTGTTCCCTGTTTCCTTTAAAATTCATGCATAACCAAAGCTGTTTTAACCCTGGGATGCTCAAACTGTGATACACATCTGGAGACTAGTCAGACAGTTTGCAGCCAGGCATATGCTGAGACACCTTTGCCACGTGCAGTGTGTAGGTTCCTTTCAGATTCAGGAAGGTGGTATGGCCCAGACTCCCAGTGCTGTGTCCAGGGTTGTGCCTGGCCAGGGGAGTCTCAGCCACATGGTGTGTGCAGGACACCAATAGGCATGACATCTGCCAACTGCTGAGCTGCTATAAATGATGTCAGCAGAATCATCCTTCTTTTGGGTCTTGCTATAGACTCAAGACAGCTGGTTAGACTTGCTTCATGCTCAAACACAGTTTTTCTTGTAACACTGCTGCGTTTTTTTGCTTTGTGGCTTTTAAAAAAGTATGCAAGATGGGTCACTTCCAAAAGGGTTATGCTCTTGTGTGCTGTGCATCTTCAACAACATTTTTCCCCTGGCTGTAGGCTTTGCACAAGCTCAGGGATAGGTGTTTACATAGCATACTGGTCCCATGTTAGTTGTGGAATTACATTTGTGCATGGGGGAAGAAGCAGAAACAAAGCTAGTGCTGCGCATTGATCAGTGATTTCAGGTTATCATTCAAATGAGCTATTTTGTTTAAATCACCAACTCACTGTTTCTATTATGCAAAATTTCTTGGAAAATAAATCATGTTGGTGCCATACGTACATGCTTTGCTTATGTCACAAATAGTGTCTCAGTTCTGTCAGTGTTAAAAAAAAATAGTTTTTGTTTTTTCTTTCCTTTTAAAAGAAATTCTCTTTGCGCACATGGTCTCCTAATGGTGCTAGTGGGGATGGGTGCATTGGATTCAGACTTTTAAACGTGGCTTATGAAATATTACATTGGGGCACTAATTTAATAATAGCTTTTCTGCATGTATTTGTCCCAGCCCTTGGAGAAGCAAACTCTGTGTTTCAAACTGCTCTTCTTTCTAACTGCACCATCGTGTTTTCCCTGATCTCCTTTTGGAAAAACTTGGTGAACCTGGACTGGGAGATTCCTTTCCTTTGCATGGAGACCTTTTCCCAGCTCAAACACTCTGCAGTCACACATACAGGGGTTATCATCTTGAGTTTGAACTTTGTTCTGCCTTTTTAATATGTTAAATGCTTCAGAAACAACAAGGCAGAAGTTAATGAAAGTATAGGTCATCAATGTTTAGCTCTGAAGTGGAAATTAGCTGTGCTAGAGGAGATGTATTTCATGTTACTGCGTATCACAGAACCAAGATAACTGGCTGGACTTGTACACTGTTCTTCAAAGCTGCTAGACTGCTTTCACTGGAGTGAATTAGTGGAAGAAGAAGGGTGGAAGCTACTTGGTCTTTCATGTTCTGTGGCACAAATATTCTGAACAAAACTACAAGATGGTTGAAATGTTATTCAGTACAACATGTGTGCTGTTTCTCTCGGAATGCCTTAACTGAATACTATGTCTCTTGTTTGGGTCCCTGTTAGGTGGTATCTTCCAGTGTCATGAAAATAAAGAGTTTCAGTGCATATCCAAACCAGAGAGTACAAATTGTAAAAAGTGAGATTACCAAATCATCTGCAATAACCTAATTACAGTCTTTGAACTATAAATTGATTATTTCAATTTGGGTAATAAATGTCTGCTTTGGACAGATTTATATAGTGAGTAGGTTGTACTGTGTATCCAGCAATATGTTTTTATATATGATTAAGGCTAGTGTCTGTATGTTGAGTCAGACAAGTATTCTCTGTATTTGTGCCTGTGTCCTGCCTAGATTTTTCTTTATTCCTTCCTACTCCTCTTGCATTAATTCTCAAATTTCTTTGAGTAGTCAAAACAGACAAGACTCTCTTCTCTATTCATTGAAATGCTGTGGTCCTGATTCTGGCTTTCCTGATAACTTAAAAATGTTTGTAGATGCATAAGCTGGAAGATTCAAACAAAACACATGTGTTTTAGCTATGCATCTTACTAATTATGTTATAGCTGCAGATATTATTCTCTGTCTTTGGTGGAATGAATTAAAAAAAAAAAGATAATTTACAGTCAATTTTCTTGATATTTCTATTGCTTCCTGAGAGTTGGAGTTGTAACACTGGTATGTGGGGTTTTATTGTTAACAGGTGAAGATCCTTGATACCTGTTCTCCAACAGTCGGGTATTTTATTATCTTGCTCTCAGTCAACACATGAATAACAGAGGTAAATAGGGGTCAGCAGGTCTGTGTAGAACCTGAGTTGTCATATGTCTCTTGGTTGGCCAATCCTGCTCTTGAAATAACATTGCAAAACAGCTGTGTTGTAAGATGAAATGAAGTGTCAGAGTTGCAGATCTGTGTATAGTTCTTTTGGTGGAGTTTGTGCCAAAAGCAGTCATTCAATAGACTGCATTTATTTTGAGTGGTGTCAACCCTCAAAATTTCTCATGGACCTTGATCTTTTGGTTAGAAAGGTAGAAATGTTTATAGTTTCATGGTGTGGCAATGAACCATGTCTAATAGCTTTTGCAGATTACTATTTGTCCAGTGGAGTGCAGTTGGAGAACCACTAGGACAGGGTAGGCATACAGCTCTAAAGCTTTACCCACAGGGTGAATCCTGACCAGAGCACCAATTTAAAAAGCATCCTTAATTGCTGAAGCTAATCATCATTAAAGGCTTAATGTTCTTTGTTATGTAGTTTCTGATTCTGATCCTTCCTGAGATTTTCATACAAGCATGGCCGTCATCTGTGCAGGACAGTGAAAAATACTACCATGGTACTGTGATTTAAAAAAAAAAAAAAAAAATGTAGGCAACCCCAAAATATATTAGTAAGACCTAGTACAAACTTACTATAGCTATGTGCATGGCCTGGCCTGTATTGCTGAGCTTCACTGAGCTTCTTCCTCTGCTTCTCATCTCCCTTGCCAGAGCCTGGAAGATGCTACATGCATGTAAATTGATACCTTTTTTTATATTTGGGATAATGGATTACTGCTCTCTAAAGAATTGTAAGACAGGGCTTATATGCAGAACATCTGCAAAGTTTGCCTTCTTTAAGTCTGAAAAATAGGGGCGAGGAAGACCATGAGAAACCCTTATGAGATCAATTTTAATTTGGATGCCTGGTAATTATGCTTCAAAGCTGTATTAGCATAAATACTATATTCCTAAGATACAATATTTCATCCTGTTCAAAAGAATAATGTTTGCCTGTTATGTCTAGCAACATCTGTAATGTTGGCAATAGTGTGGTGTTTTGTGTCACTTTTTTTTTACATTTCTTAAGCCTTGCTTCCGTATGTGGTTATACTGCCTGTCCATTCTCCCTATAATAACTTTTGAACTTGTTGAATTTCAACCAAGTATGAAAGAGCTAGAAATCTCAAAGATACTAATTTTTTTTTAGTTCCAATAATAGCAGTATTTGTGAAAAGTGGGAGAGAAAGACCCAAATCAGCATACCCAGTAAGGGACAGATGCATTGTGCATTTCAGTGGCTATCTGTTGAGGTTGGCAGGCAAGCCAGGCAGCAGGCATAGCACCGTCCCCTCTGATGATTGGACAGAGGAAATCACGGGGGGTGCTTGGAGGGTTACAGGGTGGAATCTGGAATTATTGGCAGAGTAGGGAGAGGGAGGAATAGGAAGGAGATGCAAGAGACAAAACTGAGTGAAACTTGGCATCGTGTTGTTCCTTGAGTGAACTGAGCTAGAACGAATGGCTTCTGGTTTCTTTAGGGGAGCTTAAGCATGCTTGGCTTTTGAGTGCATCTCTCATTGTTTCATCCTAATGTAAAATGTTATGTTAAATGCTGTGACCTGGTAGGTCACAAATTTTTAAACTTGGGGAACATTGTCTGTCTTTAGACTTCCTGAGGATCATCAAGGATAGTTGCTAATATCAAAACAGTACATTAGGATGTTCATTGTGGTTCTGAGGACTAGCTGTGGACCACATCATGTTTTTGAAGTCTGCCAGTGGTTCATGGATCACAATCTGTTAGAAGCTATTCTAACTGATTTTCATCATTAGGACTAGATCTTAAGCTTCTGCTTCTTACACAAACAAACAAATGTCCTTCCCAGCTGTTGTTTGCAAATGCATTCACTGAACAGTTTAGGGTTTCAACTATTTCGATGCCTTATTGCCATATGTGGTAGATTGAAGAACGCTAACTCTGTCATTTTACAGTTATGGAAGTTGATGGCACAATCCCAGAACTACAAAGCARCAGTGCAGCAGAAGTGAGATTCAAAACTAGGATTCTTGACTCCTCCTTTCTATCAGACTGTATGGACTTTTGTGGCAAATGAGCTGTGAATTATCCAAGATAAGGTTTGAGCAAATGAAAATGTACATGATTTGTCTTGTGATAGAAGAACTTTCCTCTTTCATCAGAAAACTACTGCCAGCTTTTCAAAAGCTTGCCATGGAATAACTGCTTCACAGTATTCTACTAATTATATTTGGTTTTGTTTTTAAATACATGCTTGTTGAGAGCTGCAGAGTGGCTCTTGAGCGTGCTCTTGTTGCAGGATTGAACTTGATGCGGCAGAGCATCTGCCTGCCCTGGGACAGCGATGTGTTGTTGGTTCCAAGCGCTTGGATGGTTTCTGATAAAGTTGGTGTTCCAAAAAACACAAAGTAAACTGTTCTCAAAGTAGAAAAATGCTTTTCATATTTTTTTCCAGTTAGCCATATAAAGCTGCCTGTGAGAAATATTAGTAGAATTTCAGAAACAGGCTTTGTCAGTTTAAAAACAGTGGCTGCAGTATACTGTGGCTAGATCAAGGATACTCCATTCACTCCTGGTTGTTCTTCAGGCAAAAGAACAGACTTTTCAAGTATGCTTATGGATAATTTATCTTTGATGTAATGAGACCAGCTGTGAAATGTTTGTGAGGAGTCCTATCTGGTGGTTTTTTCTTTTTTGTTATTTCATTTTGGTTTTGTTTTTTTAATACAGAAAGCATAGGAGGATGTCCAAATGGTGTAACTGTCTAACTGTACACACAACACATAACTCTTAGGTGCCTCTGTGTGCATTTAAAACTAAGGTGTTTAAATTACAGTGGCACTTGGAATGAGGGATTGAGATTAAATCTCTGGTTTGTATTCTAAGTTCCAGATGGTACTCTTGATAGATTTTGCCTGCTTAGCAAGATTGGACAGGGTTAGTGGTGAGAGAGGAGACCAAAATCTGAAGAAAATGTGTTTTTGTCTTATGTTATAGTTGCTGCTTCTCTGGCTACAGAACTCACTCAAGCAGTTCTAATAATGCTTTCTTTTGTGTTTTATTTTTTCGAGAGAGGAGAGAAGGAGAATACCATTATTTTAATTACCTAGGGCAAGAAATGTATTTTCCGTCAGGAAAGTAACTTTCAATGTTGCATCTTTTTTAATACGATAAGTGCTTAAGAAGGAAAATACTGTTTCTTAGCTAAAACTCATGCTGTCCTGTGACTTGACTTAGCTGAGTAATCACTGCACTGGCAGTCTGTCTTTTGCTCTCTCCCTTTCAGTTTGACTTTGATTGCATGGAAAGTCTGAAGGAAGTGCCTCTTCCATTTTAGCCTGAATTGTGGGCTTTCTTTTTTATCCTGAATGTGCGAAAAAGAGGCTGCTGAAGGAGCCAGACTGAAAGACCTGATTTATGGAAAATTGGATAGCATACATAGCTTATGCTCTCAAATAACTCTGCCACTCCTGTATATGTTGAAATATGGTGGTTAATTTTATTACCCAAGTAAATTTTAGGTTTTTCTTCACTACTCAAATTAATCTTATCTCATAGTTAATTTGTGTATTTTGATAAGGAGTTTTGCTAAGTATTTGTTAAAGATCTTGCTTTTGCAGCTGCAATCTATGTAGCATAAAGTCCGCGAAAATCCAAGGGGTGTTGCAGTAGAAAAGTCACAGGCTTGTTTTACTTCAAATAAAAGACAAAGTCTAAGAGAAGGGAGAGGACTTAAAAACAAACAAACAAAACCCAACCCCAAGATTAGGGTGGTCTTAATGTTTATAAGTAGCTGTGCAGGAACAGTAGCCAGACTTTCCTGTGTACTTCTACATATCCTGCTCTGCCTCTATGATTATTCTTGTCACTTGTGGTTATTAGAGAGCTTTGAAAAAGAAGAAAGTGGTGTCTTCTACCATCCAGGCTAATTCCTAGTTTATTTTTAATTATATTTTGTGATCTAAATTTTTTCTCTCCAAAAGAGACCAGTAAGAATAGAGAAATAAAATTAATATCTCTAAAACAGAGAGAGGCTGCAAACTGTCACAGAAGGGTATGATAACCAGAGTGTCACATCATGGGTGTTGTGCTTAGATTCTTTAAAGTTTGTCTTAAATGTGACTTTGTTGGGGCAGGGTTTTCTGCTGCTACTCTTTTTGCACAAAGAACCCCGTGATCCTACTGCTGTTATACTGAGATTTCTGGCTTGTAGGTTCCCCGTATATGGTCAAATCATCCTGGTAATCCTCCTTTTTCTAAAGACCTGTGATTCAGTGACTCAAAGTGACCTTGCTTTTAAAAACAAAGTGGTTATTTTTCTTAAGGTGTGTGGTATAGTGAAAAAGGATAAAAATAAAAAAGATATACATGCATGTTTTTCCTTAACTATGATTTTTTTTCCTTGCAGAGATGAGCAGTTTCCATGTAGCAGTCTTGTTACCTATATTTCTGTTTCAAAAGACTCAGGCTGGTTCCTTGAGACTGAAACTCTGTGGATTTGTCTCAAACCATAGGTTTAATAGTATTTAAGCATTGTCTCTTTAGTTGGATCCTCAGAAAACTAGTTGTTTATTTTCTGATTATTATTTTTAAGTCAATTTACGAAAGGACCATTTATACTGAAATATCTCCCAACAAATTGCTGGTTGATTTTGTGCTCCTAACTGCGTAAACCACATGGCACTTTGGTAAGTTGAATGACAATTTTACCTGGTAACTTTTTTTTTCTTTTTTTTTTGATAATGTGTTTTGGGGGATGTAGGGGGCAATAACCTAGTGTTCTCTGTCAGCCTGGCATAATTTAGGCCTAGTCAGGCAGTTTAACCCCACAATTGTCATAATCCTTCACATTTGGTGTCTTTTTAAAAGTTCTGGTTTCATTTGGTGTAAAGGGTTGATAGTTAAGTACTTTCGTTTTTCCATCATCTTACTTATTTTCTGCCTGTTTCCAGGCTTGATGTATGAATAAATAATCTGATTTAGAAGGCATGCGTATTTATAGTTTTATGAGCAGCCAGTACAGTTTGTACCAGTGAGTGCTAGAACTTGAGCTATAAAGGCAGTACAGCTGAAGTGCAGAACAGTAGACATGCAGAGTTTATGTTACAGTTTAAGTTGAAGAATTAGTGTATGACTGCTGAATGTGCATCAGCAGTCAGCCAGCAGCCCAACAGACCACCTTCTAGCCCAGGTGCTATTTGAGCCCAGCTGAACAATGGATTTTGTGAATTTTCCTAAAACATCAGAGAGAGAGAATTCCTTGTTCTCCTGTTTTTCTTCTCCAAACCACACAAAGTGCTACTCCACTAAATGCTTTACTAGTTTAATGCAGCAAAGTGTGTTCGGTATAGGGTATTTCATTGTTTCCTTGATAACTGAAGTAAATGTTGCATTTGAAGTACTAAAGCATGTACTGCTAGCTGTGTGGCATAGACTAGCAATAAGCTCTTAATACATAATTCCGGCATAATTTTTCAAGTGATGAGTTCTGGTAAATGAAGCATTATTTCTCACTTTCTGCCTCCCCAGAACAACTACAGTCTCTATGGGGCTATGAATTAACAATAACAAAAAAAGTAGATAATTTTAGTTTATAAAGTCTCTAAGGTGATAGGTCCTGATAGTAGCTGTTTACACAGACTCTGTGGACAACATGCTGCAGACTGCCTTAGAGATTGTACAGTTCTGCTTCTTGTAATAAACTATAGCAGTTCTGTTTTGCTGCTGCTATTTATTGACACAGCAACTGTGGCATCAGTGAGGTCGCTGCTCTGATCCGTATGGCAGCCCGGAAGCTGGGTATCTTGATGGATGGCATGTTGTAATTGTACTTTCCCTGTGCCAGAGAAATTGTTCAAGAACAACATATGTATGGTAAAGTCCTGTGGGAGGGTGACAAGTGCTATTTCCCCTTCCATGGGGCCTGAGATACTGGGTGTTAGTCTGGGTACCAAGAAGAGCTGGAGGTGACTTTTCTTCTTGTACCCCGCCTCCACGGCAAGCTGCAGTTGTCCTGTAAAGGGACTTGTTCTGCATTGCTGAGCTGGGGTGCTGGGCAATGTTGATGATTAGTCTGCTGCTTATTCTCAGAGCTGTTCTGGTTTTAGGAACTTTTCCCAGGCATTGAACCTGAAGTCTTTTTCCTGCCTATTCATAACAAGCCTTCAGAAGTGTTCATTTTGCCTTTAAACCAGCATTTCTCCTGGTACATCTGTTGGTGGTGCTTTTGCATAAACTCATTGCAAGATCAAGTGGGGTAGAAGGTGTGATGTATTTCTTTTTTGTTTTAAATTGATTCTAGCTGATTTGGTTTTCGCTCTGTAGGACAAGTTCATGTGTGTACCTGTTCATGCTATGTATAACTTCCTGTGTTGCACAGATACAGTATATTTGCTGGTGAAAGCTGAAGCGTTTCCTCAGGTTGTTGCCTATTTTATCTTTCCCTATTTGTATTGTGATAATTTCAAGCAAAATCATTGACATTTGGGGTTCTTCTGCAAGTATTGTACATGTAACACAGATTGTCCATGTTTAAACTGTTAATCTTTTGAAGCTATTAGGCTGGTTGAATGTATTCTTGCGTTTCATTTTGTTTTACAAGGGAGGGAACATATGCTTGGATTTTTCCATTGACAATTTTTTTCGTTTGTGGCCAGTTGTAGGTCAATTTTAGTCCTCCTCTCCCCTCTTTTCTACTTTTTCCCCGCTTCAATACAGAGTTGAAGTCCTGGGCATCCTGAATGTGTTTGGGATAGCAAAACAGAGTTGTGCATTCCTTGGTTGATGGTAAGTGGAGGCAGAACTTGAATACAAACTATTGTTGGTGGGTCCAGGGAAGAGAGGCAACACAAAAATCAATACTTTGTTTTATAAACAAATCCTCTGAAGCTTAGTAATGTTTCAACCCCAGAAATGGTAATAGAAACTTAAAAAATCTAAACATTTTATAAAACACTTTTTTTTTCTTTTGGAAATACTAGCTTATTTTTTTTCTCTGCTCCCATGAGTGAGACTCAAACAGTATTGAACAACTGACTTCTCTACTCCTACACTATTATGTAAAGTTTTCCTCATATCATGTAAGTGGCGAGAACAGTCGTTCCTAGTTCAGGAAATATACTGCAGTTCGTGCGGGAGGTTGTTCATTGCCTTAGGCAATATTGCTCGACTTCTGCAAGAAACTACATTATCTTATCTCTGTTGAGAACACATCATGTCAAAAAAGCAAAGTGCGTAGTAATGCAGCTGTAACAGTTAGGTTATATATTAAAAAAAAAAAAAAAAGTTAGGCAGGTTAGTAATTTCATTCTCAAATTTTGCATGTTAGGTAGGGACCAAAATAGCTTGATAGTAAAAACCAGGATAGTAAATTTAAGCTAATTCTTGTGTCAAAGCACCATAGGTATCTGTTAGTATCAGTAATCTAAAAAAGATTCTTACTTTATGTTTGTATTTTGTGTTATATGTTGTAAAGCTTCCTTTTGCTTGAAAATAGAATGAAATATGAAGATGCATTAGAAGACTAATCAAACAGCTTTGCTGAGATGTTTTGGTTCTTGCTTATAAGATACATTGATATAGCTGTGTAGGGTTGAAAGATGTTTCTTTTATACCATGTGCTTCTCATGGGTATATGGTGGCTGCTATTGACTGTCCTAAGTTGCTTTTGTTCGTTTATTTTTATTTTTTGTTTTGATCACTGAGTGATCAATTAATTTGATTTAATTTGAGAACCAATTCCCACTGATGTCCAAACTGGAAACTCATTTTGGAAGAGTGTATGAAAATCCCAAGGCAGTGAGGCTTTCACATGCTTGGGTGCCAGTAATTTTAAGGGTGAAAGGGTTTTTTGTGTGTGTGTGTGTGATGAGAGTTAGTAAGTTTGATTGTCTCTGTATGTTTATTCTACATACATAGTAATATCCTATAAAAGATTCATTAGACTCATTTAAAATGTATAGAAGGATTAAGAGGTTTCTTTGCACATAGAGTTCAATATTGTAAAACTATCCAGACCAGCAATGAGTAAGATTCTCCCTTTGGGGACCATACTACATAGTTGAATATTTAAACAAATATTTTCTGCCAAGCTCTGTTACAGGTTACTGATGGCAGGAGCAACCCCTTCATTCCCCTGCCCAGGCAAACAAACCAGACTAATCAGAGAAATTGTCAGGTGAAAAGTACCTGCTGGAGCATCAGGGATTTCCCGAGCAACCACCTAACAGGAGCAACAGTAGGAGCAGAGTAAGGGATGTGAGAGGCTTATGACTTACTTTCGCAGTTCATGTATTCCAGTGCTGTCTGCTGGCTTTATTCATTATAAGAATCCCATATTTGGTATAAATATCTGTGAATATTCTTTGGTGTATATCCATGGCTTTGGTCTGACCTAATTAGAGGCTTGAGTTTCACTGTAGTTTAGCCTGATCCAGCTTGTACAAAAGCTATCAGAAAGATTTCCTTTTGACACATAAACATTGTGATGGTTTACACTTAAAAAATCCCATTGGACAGTTTTGGAAAAATGTGTAGTAAAACTTTTTTTATATTTGGGCATCTAGTTTAGCTATCCATTGGTATGCTGTCCAGTGCTTCTTCCGGAAATTGTATATGACATAAGTACAGCTGTGCTCCATGCCATAGTTGCTGCCAGCTGTATCTCTGACAAAATTTCTTTCACTTTGAATTCTGTTCCACTTGAGAAATAGATCTGTACTATTTAAGGTCTTTCTCAGCCTACTGGAAGAATTTTGCTTAATTTTCATGACTCATATGAACAGGTAAAAATGGTGAAAATATAACTTGTCTTCTGAGCCTTTCATGGTCTTACTGATGACAAAATATTTGGTATCCATATCACAGAGCACTCTAATTATAAGTGTGCAGGAGTGTGGAGTGCGTGTTTGGACATGTTCTGTTGTCAAGAGATCACAGTATATTTCGAGTTTGATTTCCTTATGAGTTTTTGTCTACACAGGCAAATATTCAGACAGGCAGTAATTCCTTACAAGTGACAATGTTTTGAGATGCCTGTCATTGGGAAGAGAGAAAACATGCATTTTGAATGACACTTTTTTTTTTTTAACAAAGGTTTTCATGTTTAACGTTGACATTTTTGCAGACTTGCTATACAGCATCATAAAATATTTCAAACCATCACTTGAACAGCATGTGTTTTTAAAGATGATAAAAACACTTGCTCTATTCATCCATTAGGGAGGTGGCTACTAGCTCTCCTTGTGTTTTGGCTGCCTAACACTTCCCATTATGGAGTTTTCTTCAGACTTCTTTTTAACACTCCCATTGTTTGTAACAGATGGCTGGAACTAAGGCAAAAAGCTCTGTCTGGAAAAAGACGTTGCATGAAATTCTGTTCAGGTTCAGTTAGGTATAAACTGGGAGAAATGGCTGTTTTCCTCCCGTTTGCTGCTATGGAGAAAAAAAATCTTGCTGAACCTAATTTTGGGCTGTGGACACTCTGAGATGATGTTTACGCTGCGGCAGCAGATGCGGCATGTAAAATACCTGCAAGCTGGCATGTTTGTTACGGCCTTCCCAGCTGAGGGTGAGCTGGGCTCCCCATGTGACCTTCTCAGCCACACCGAGTGTCAGTCACACRTGTGCTCTCTGCGACAAGAGATTGTTGCTGCCAAATAGCGCAGTCATTCCGGGTTCTTGGAAGGGGGGGACTCCGTGTGCTTTGTTAATGGTTCAAGTCCTCCTGCTGTGTTAATGGAATAACCTTACCTGAACACTATGAGTGAATTCTGGTGACATAAGAAACCTGTTAATTATTTGGATTTTGAAGAGTCAAGTGCTCTGAATTCAGAGAATACATACTTTAAGACAATTTGTGAGAGGTTAATTCTGCACTGTCCATGTAGATGTTGATTAGGTGGGGTCCCTCCCTCCCCCAACAGAAATCTTATGCAAGTTAGTGAATATAATGGCAAAATTGAGCTTCTGCCTAACAGTGAGATGGTCTGTTCTTTTTCAATCAAAATAATGTTTCCAAAAATACTATTTTCTGTTTTATGTTATAGGTGTTGTAGAGCCTGGGAAGGAAAGTTACACCTCAAAATTAAAACTTTTAGAATGCTGATGTTGGATAAGTATCTGTACAATAAACATATTTTTTTCCTGTAACTACTACTTTTTTTTTTTTCCCCCAGAGTTTCTCAGTTGAGGAGGATGTTCTCAGTTACCTAGCAGTATTTCTCATCCTTAATCAGTATGGTGTTCTGATTTACCTGCTACTGAACACCCTTGCTCGTTTGCAAATTGTCCTTAAGATGTCATTAACTTCAGTGGGGATATAAATGGTTTGTGAAACAAGAACATAGTCATCCTACAGGATGAATATGAATAAAGAAACCATGAATAAATTCAGAAGGGCCTTCGAATCTGTGGAATTTGACAAGACTTTGAATGGAGAAGTACAACATACTTAAGTTTCTGTTCCAGTCAGAGCTATCTTATAAAAGACTAAGTGGGTTTTCAATCGCTGCTAGAAAATTCACAAATAAAACTGTAATCTCACCTCTTGAAATCATATAGTTTTAAGTTAATCCTAATAAAATCCTGGTCTCTGAAAGTGAATATTTTCACCTCTTGTTTTCTGATTCAGTTGCTCTTGGAAGACAATTACTAGATCAGTGCTATTTACAGAGCTGAGATACGTAGAGAGTTTTACCAGTGAAAGCTTTGCTGATATGCTGATTCTGGCACAACCATTTTGGTACTGTGTATTCACACTTCAGCTTCCTTGCTGGTGCAGTGTGCTCTGTTGGGAACAGATTATACATGCAACATGGGTGTCTATCTTGCTACCATTTAGTGGAGTACAATATAGGGAAACTTTTGCAGCAAATCCTGAAACACTAGTGAATGTGGTAGGACATTTTTATAGTTTTCTCTATTGCAAATTAATTTTTCTTAGTCCTTATTTTCTGAGTTATTTCTTTTTTTGGTCTGTTTCATTGCCAGAGACATGGAGGTTGTAAGGATCAGGAAGAGGGTTATGAGTTCTTTGAAGACAAACTTTCCTTTGTGGGGCTCCGCAGTAACTTCCACCATAGTTGCTTTTCCCTTCAACAAAAATTCTTTAGGACACAGGTCTTATGTCAGGGTGCTTGCAGGAGTGTTCCCTCGCTCGTGAAGGCTGTGAATTTATTGGCAGGATTGTAGTGCCAGGGATGCAGCTCTTTTTCTTCTTTGATGCATCATAAAGGACTTAAACTGAGTTCCTGAAGAGCAGAACTGAAAAGATTTAATCGCCATCTGAGCTGGCAGAGGAGTGCACTTTTTTGTGAGAGCTGTTGGAGATGCCCTAGGAGAGTCTTATCTCCACTAAGAGACTGATGTGCGCTGTGCATAATGTCTGTGACGCAAAGAGGGACGTGCCTTTGACAGGGTGGAGCAGGACTGGCTTTCAAATTTCAAAGAGCCTGATAAAAAAGCAAATAACCAGAGCACCCAAAGGTGTGGTGCAGCTGAGGGAGAATAAGAGTATGATTTGGCATTTTGCCCATACCCACACAAGATGTTACTTTGTGATATTGCACATACAGTAATTAGCAAGGTAATTGGTTGCTTCTTGTTGTGGGGGAATTGTGGAGTTTGTACCTTTGTACTTGCAAAGGTAGAAAGAAATGAGTTACGTCTGTTTTCACTCTTAAAAGTTGGAGAACCAAACAAGGTAGATAGGATAATATGTTTTACATATTTATGCTGTAAATTTTATTGGGGAGAAACAATAGTTTGAGATTATCTAGTCTAAAACATTTTCATATTTGAAAATAAGAATATACTCTGCTAATATCCTGCTATACAGCAGCAGAGATTTTACAAGCTTTATTAACTAGTCTGTTTTGATTAATGTGGAGAATGATGTTGCTTATGCTAGAATATAGGATCATACATTTGGAAGAAGGAAAATCATAACATATGATAAAAGTAACCTGCTACACAGAAGTCTTGCAAAAATCAGGTGGTCTTCTTTCTAGAGAAGTGGGGAGAAGGTTAGAATATGTCTGTCATGCCATTTAGATGTGGCTAGTTCAGGTATCAGAAGCTGCATTCAGTTAGTGAAACCATCTGCCCGAGCAAAATAGCCCACTTTTACTTGTAGCACAATCAGTTACCCCAGTTCCTGACCCCAAGATGCAATAAAATTGGTCATAGGAACTGTCAAATACTGTACAAGAAACATTTAAGACCAGTCACTTCCTGGCAGGGCACTGTTCTGAAGAACAGTATTTATTTCTAATTTTTTTCCAGTATTCAGTTTTCTCTCTTTATTTCTCTTATTTTGGACAACAACAACTTTTTTTCTTTCTCTTTTGGCTTCTAGCCTTTCACTTCCTGTTGCTATGAGTTTGGAAAATCATGAAATGTTTGGATTTTTAGTGTAGCAGAGGAAGAGCTTCTGTTCCTAACTGTGACTGGCTAGTTAAAAAAAAATTAAAGAATTCCATTAGGGCTTAAGATTCCTAGAGTTGTTATTCACTTCTTGTATTTGCATACAGATTACCTTAAGGTTGTTAACTTTGTTTCCACCCCGCCGTTTTCTTTTTCAGTTTGCTGAAATGGAAAGCTTTTTTCTTTGTCTTTTTTGTAGCCGAAAAGCCTTCTATGTTAATATTTGAAAGATTCTTTTCCTAAAATATTGATGCTTGGTTTTGCTGGCTGTTCCTCTTTTTTGTTATGTTTTGAAGAATTAAGTCTCTTTTTTGCATGTATGTGTGTCTGCAAACTTGATCTAGAGTAACTTCGTTGTGACATCAAATATTTGAGGGTTTTTTAGTAAATGATAAACACATTTTAACTGAGGTATAATTGGCTGATATAATTACTCTTTGTAAGAAGTGACAGAATGTGGCAGAGTAAAAATAAAGATAAAAATGCTCACAAATAACAGTGACTACAAGACAACATAATGAAAAGCTGCTTTTTGCATTAGCACTGTTGCTTCTGTGTGTCAGATGAAGTAGAGGTTCTTCGGGGGGTTAGGGGGAAGTTTACAGGATAAGATCAAATAAATTATCTTACTATTCCTGGCAAAAGGCATTGTTTTATTATTATCTGTACCTCCATTTACGTAGCAGACGAGCTAGTTAGGATTACATAGTGAAGTCAAAGGAGATTGTGAAAGGAGACAAATAGGACATGAAAAATGGAGGAGTTTGTGTAATTCCAGTGGGATTGCCGAGGGGTGTTCATGATAACAGAGGAAGCTGTCAGTTGAAAAAAGTGCTTAAAGTGCTTAATTGATTTGTGCTAGTGGATTTGTCTCAGCCCTGAGCATACAACCACAGAGGGTCTGTTCCAGTGCAGTGATGACTGCTTGGGGACTGCGGCTGGATGGGTGTCTCAGCCAGAGGCACAGGAGCAGAATTGCATATTTTAGCTTTATTGTCATTTTCTTCTATTTCAATGATTCTTTCAAAATACCTATCAGATAAAAATTAATAGTACAAAATTTATTTAATTTTAGGGAGTTGGAACATGTTACTGCTCTTAAGAATCTGCTGCACAGCTTCCATCTGTTGATAAGTAAATCCTGTTTATCCATATTACTAAGTCAATAACTAAATCCTATTCGTACACTCATTGTGTATTATGTTAGATTCATTGTTCACCTTGTTGAAGGGGACATGGAGAAGAAACACAGAGTTGCTTTTGTAAGCACTGAGATGATGTATTTGTCTTGCACAGAATATGGTAGAAGTACATATTGCAACTCTTGGACAAAGTATTTGGGAGTCCTCCATTCCATCTAAGCTGTTTCATTAACTGTCCCAAGTGAGAATGGTGCCTTAGAAGGAGAGAGGAGAGCAGGACTTCTGGCTTGTCCTTGCGTCTTTCAAGACTGTGTGTAGATTGCCTGATCTTGGCCTACTGAAAAGAAGACGGTAACAGATGACAACTGAGAAGTCTTGTATTAGTCCTGCAAGATAAAAGACAGACTTGGTAGTTAAATTTAAATATTTGTTAACCTTTTAGCTTTTGAGGAGAATGTTATTGAAGGAGACCAAAGCAATTATAACCCAAGTTAAATAAAGCCCCTGTAAATTTGTCATTTCCAGAACATGTCTTCTAGTTTAAATAAGATTTGTAGTTAGAGAGGAGAAATGGAAAGGTAATTCCAGTTCTTTTCAAAGAATTGTCATAATACCATAAATCTGAAGCTTGATGTAGAAATCTGTACTTTCTAGAGAAAAATAATAACACTAATTAAAAGGGGCTGTTGTAATTAATTTTAAAGAACTCTACGGTCATGCAAAATAGATTTAGGATAGTCCTAGGAAAGAATACTGTCTTGCCTCTTGCAGCAGCTTTGGCTGGTTAACACTGAAGTTAACACTGACCTTAGAGTAAATGGAGTGATTGGAGTCTGGTGCTGTTAAGTGAGGATTGGCCACTGCCTAGCGACTAATGTTGTCACATTGACCGGCTCAGTTCAGATAAGAAACAAAAATATTTTCCGCCAAATCCAAATGGAGAAGTATAGATGTATTTGTGTAGGGCCCATGCAGTGTAATTGGAGCAGGATGTTTGGTGTAGAGCCGACATAGGTGCATGTTACAGACCTGTTCCAAACAGAGTCCCAGAGCTGGAAGCTTTTTCTGTTTGTTCTGTTTTTTTGTTTGTTTTTTTGTGTGTGTGGTTGTTTTCAGCAGTTAGATCCAGACATGAAAAGAATACAATGTTCTGATACAAACACTAAGAGAGGAGATTAAAATCCCTTGAGTCTCTTTTCCCTCCCTCCCTCCCTTCTCTCTTTGGAAATGTATCCTCTTTCTTTCTCTTCAGTCTTTTCATATCAAAACATTTAGCAGATACTTGGTTTCTTTTATTGTTTTAAGAATGTGAGTCTTTGAAATGGCTCTGCAATATGAGTTTGCAAGGATGAGATTTTATTCAAGGTGAGAGTCTTAGTGTTAGGTTGATATTTTAGCACTATTTGATCTTGAATGCCCTGTTCTGTGCCTTCAGATACTAGTGGCAGCTTTCAAGAAGCAACAACCCTTTACCAATTCTGTTATCTTTCTATTTGGTGTCAGTGTTGAATGAGGAAATTACAGGGACTAAAATAATTGCTTTCTGACTTTCCAAATTCTCACCATCTTTTTCAGTTGAATACAGCATTATTCTTTGAGTGAAGTACTGCTAAACGGAGAAATGGCTGTGCTATTTGATATTTATTGTACTCATGTATTGTGTTATTGTATGTAGCTGGAATCTGTGTATGTTTATAGTTCTGTTGTATAGCACCTAGTGGTCTTGCAAGCTCTGATGCTGATATGGAACAATACTGAGACGTATCTATGAGTGTCAATTCAATATTTTTGCTGCAGTAAAGGTCTCCTAACACAGGATGGACAAGAACTGAGTTACGTCTATGAAACTTCTAACTTATGATTTAAATGCCACGCGTTGTTGCTTAATAACACATTAGTAACAGAGCATGATACTTATGATGGTGTCAGCATGTAGTTTGTTTTTATAGAGTTTTATCAATACTTAAAATTATGTGAACATCTATGTATATACTGTAGGATTTGTGGAACTTATAAGGGTAAAAAGGTTGGAACAGTTTCTTGCCGTTTGCCCCACAACGGAAGTTTTGCCTGCAGACAGTCTCAGATGTTCTCTTGTTGGCCATGGCTTGTCAAACAAAAAGAAAATCTACCACAGAACTATGTTATCTTTCTGAGTCTAGTTGTCATCTTCCTCATCTCTCTCTCTCTCTCTCTCTCTTTTTTTTTTTCCCCCTGTAGCAGCATGAGTTCAGTATTCTTGCTTTTCCCTTTTGAGAAAAATTTCCTCCATCTCTATTTGGTACTCAATTTTGTTTCTTTTAGTTTACAAAGAGACAGACTAGAGCTTTTTCCATGCTTGTGAATAGCTAGGCACCAGTGGTGGTCTTCAGCAAGGTGCCAGTTTTATGTTAGACCAGCGCTACTTTGGCATAGGGAATGAAACAGAATATCAACTTAAATGTAAATTTAGGCCAAATGTTGGATGATAAATAAAATACTTGTGAATGAATATTGTGGTTAATATCTGCCGAGTAAGCAGGATTAAAAATCTCTGTATTTTGGCAACACTTAGGGCTTTGATTGCAGTAGTCTGTTGAACCAAATGACCAAGTTGTTCTTCCTCTAGTCAGAAGGCTTTTTGATGGTCAACCTTTTCTTGGAAATGCTAATACATTTTATAAATGGGTGGTTTGTTTCTTTCCCAGTTACATCTTGTAACATGTGATTGTTTTTTTTGCTCCGGTGACTTTTCTCTGTCGAAATGGCTGAGTTCTTAAAATCAGTCAGGAAGTCTCTTCTTTTTTCAGTATTTTTCTTCTAGGTGTTGGTTCAGTAGCCAGGTGTCTGTGGCTTCTCCTGACCCATCAGGTCATTTTTCTGTCTCCCAAAAAAGCTCCTGGAAATGCTTTCCAAAATTCTGTCTGGAACATTTCTTAAAAGTGACAGAGTTGGTTTGAGGAAAGGCACTGCCAGTGGTTACTGCTTCCAACTGTTTTCCTAACCCTTCCATCAGTAATTTCCAATCCCCTAGCAGATTCAGTAAAAAGAAATGCATGGATGCAGCTTTTTGATCCTATGAGAAGCTCAGTGCTTTGATTCAGTCCCTTGGACAAGCCCAAAGTCATTGGGCTTTGCACTGGAAGAGTTGGGGTGCGGCTACAGGTACTGCCTGCTGCCACTGGCACCCGAGAGGCAGCCCGTGGTAGAGCGGTGGGGTGCACTGCTGTGTCTCAGGTGGCTTCACACAGCTCAGCCAAGGCTTGCCAAAGCCCATCGCCCACTTTAGTGTTCTTGCAGTCCGTGATGGAGGGGGTGGGTGGGTGTGTGTGCACATGCAGGGCTGTGCACCGCCTTTTTAGCCTGTATCTTACTCAACATTATTTGAACACTTCACCTTTACAAACAGGGGGAAAGTGTAACAAGCAGTTCCTTCCTCTAGCGGGGGGCTAGTTCTCATATGGCAGGGCTTTGGTAGGACATTATCAGATTCAAGAAAATTAAACAAGTGTTGGAGAGTGGGTGTTCTCCCATAAACTCTTGAGTTGTTTCCTGGCTCACAAGTAAGCGTAACATTAGATGTTTAGGAAACTCACTATGTTCAATTTTTCAGCCTTTCACAGCCGGCAGCGTTTTTTGTGCTCTCTACTTTATGAACATCTTTTTAGCCCACAAGGCGTTTGATCTAAAATATTAATGTTTCCTTTTGTATGGGAATTATTTTGCTTATTTGTCCTCCTTTCTTCAACCCTTCGCACCATCTTGCTGCTCATATGTTGAGAGGTGCATGCACAGGTTTTAGAACCAATTGCAGAAAGGAGGAGAATACGTAGCAGTATGATCTCGCAGGGAACAGCACCATTACACAGGAGCGAGAGAAGAACTAGTAAGAAATGGGTGAAGAGAAGGGAATGTGACACGAGGAGAATCAGAAACCATTTTTTAGTTTAGGTTACGTCTTACTGTTCATAGAGTATTTGTGATTTATCCTTTTAAGTCATTGAACTGAACTTTCAGTGTAATATTGTATGTCAAAGTTGTACTTGAACGTATTGGATGCAGGATTTGACAGAAAGTTGTAAAAAAGTTTGTAGTCTTTCAGTTCTAGTTAATATTAAAGAACAAAATGCTTAGCTGGTGCTCTAGAGGAGGTGTTCTTCAGAACTGCATGTGATAACAAAGAGATTATAGATTAACTAAATATATCAAATTTTTCCTTAACCTTCTCTGACAACAAAAATGTGAGTAAAACCTTTACTACTGGGTACGAGTGTACCAGGGCACGCATCCTTTTTTCTATTGAGCCCTTCCTTCCTTCCAGAACTCGTGGCATTCCTAACCTGTACATGTCAGCACAACAGAAAAGTGTGTGTACACTGCTTATTTACAGTACTATAAATCCTAATAAGGGTTTATAATGATGATGTTGTGGCTGAATGTAGAACCTGATTACTTCCTGAGGGATGTAGGTTGTAGCCCTCTGACCCCAAATTGTCAAACACTAATACATAAAAATTGGTGGAGGAAAATAAGTTAGGAATATTGCAGAACTGTTATTATACAAAATTCATTTTAATGCTGTGCGTTTAACTTGAATAGATTTTTGACATGGTTAAAATCCATGGAATTTCTAGTTCTAGTGCAATGCTTTACTTAAGTATGGTTTATAAATAAACTTTCACTTGCAGAGCTGCCTCTGTAAAGTACATAGAAAATCCTAAGATATGTGTTTGTGCTGTCAGATATACTGGTGAATTTCAGTTAGCAAAATATCCTTTTCACAGAATCACAGAATTGCTGAGGTTGGAAGGGACCTCTGGAGATCATCTAGTCCAACCCCCCTGCTCAAGCAGGGTCACCTAGAGCATGTTGTACAGGATTGCATCCAGGCGTGTTTTGAATATCTCCAGAGAAGGAGACTCCACAACCTCTCTGGGCAACCTCTTCCAGTGCTCTGTCACCCTCACAGTGAAAAAGTTTTTCCTCATGTTCGGACGGAACTGTCTGTGTTTCAGTTTGTGCCCGTTGCCTCGCGTCCTGTCACTGGGCACCACTGAAAAGAGTCTGGTCCCATCCTCTCGACACCCTCCCTTC
>NW_020451005.1:1278504-1280553 GCF_003343035.1 Apteryx rowi | reverse complement strand
TCAGCCTTTCCTCCTAAGAGAGATGCTCCAGTCCCCTAATCATCTTTGTAGCCCTTCGCTGGACTTGCTCCAGTAGTGCCACATCCCTCTTGTACTGGGGAGCCCAGAACTGGACACAGTACTCCAGATGGGGCCTCACCAGGGAGGCAAGCACAACTTTTGCTGGCACAACTCAGCCACTCTGAGCGTTGTGGCTTGAACTTTTGTAGTTACAGGTCTGTTGGTACGCCCTGTGCCCTAACTTGTAGGATAGCGAAGCGTAACGGCTAATACTGTACACATGATTGCACTTGATTGCTAACCTGTAGCCTTGTATAAAGAAACCTGTGTGACAGATTCCCAGAAGAGAGACCAGAAGAGGGTTAGACAATACAGGATATTTTGTAGTGTACTTAGGCAGACCAGTGTTAAGAGTTTCTCATAAAAGTTGATTATGGTGGAGGCAGAAGGATCTTCCAGCCTTCTTAAAATGATTCTCTAATCTTAAATCTGTGTTCTGTTCTTTGCAGACCTTTCAGCAGCCCAGAGGAAATTTGCCCATTCTCTGAGAGACTTCAAATTTGAATTCATCGGTGATGCAGAGACAGATGATGAACGATATATAGGTAGGTAAGAAGTGAGTAGTAAAGGCTATATTTTGCTATGCCACCCTAAAACGTGACTAAACTCTTTTTCTGGTTTTGTATTGCAGATGCATCACTTCATGAGTTTTCAAATTTTTTAAAAAATCTGGAAGAACAAAGAGAAATTTTGGTGAGTTGCAATAAAAATTTAAATAAGCTGCACATATAGTAAGGAATAAGATGCGAACCAGTTAATGTTGCTTACTGTTATGTTAGCCAGCAACCTGTTGATATCAGTAATTTATTGAAAGCTCTTATTGTGCAGCTTCTGATTCTGTAGTCTAAAGTTACAGACAGCAGCAACTTCCTGCTGAAGTGGAAAGCTGTTAGGGTAAAGGCAGTAACTATAACTTAGTTTAAAATGGTAGTGCCCAGATGAGTGGTGGTTGGGGGAAGGGGAAAACCAACATAAATTTGTTTACCAGTTATGGTTTTCATCACGCTTTTTTAATTTTATATAATACTGTAGGATGACTCCCAAGGTTGGGAAATTAGCAAACTTTGGATCTAGGATCTCCGTGGCTTCAGCTTCAAGACTTTTGTGGATTTGGCCTGCAATCTGCTGGCTGAATGCAGCAGCAGATTTACAAACCTTTTCTTTGTAGGTGAGCTATCTGGTGGAGGGTTGAATATACAAATATTTAGTTACTGTTACTCTGTTGTGTAGGAGGGTGTTCTTCATTCACGTATCTGTGCTTGTTTAGGATTTTAGTATAATCTGGGTCAAGATGGCTGTGTGTAGACTATGGGCTGAGAGCTCTGCAATACACTTTGCTATCTTGATTTCTTTAGGTGTCCAAAGGACGGGAGGGTTCTTTCTGCATTACACTGTGGTTCCCCTCTGAAGCTGTGTGTGCAGCTTTCCTTTCAGAGGTGGGATTCACAGAGCAGAGGATGTATACCTGATTTTCTCCTGATGTGCAATCAGGTCCTGCATCTGGGAAATGCTCCTAGATTTGCCTAGATAGCAATTATGTTCCCCAGTATTTGCCTTGTGACTGTATCTTTATCTGCCTGGAAGTCAGTAACTACTTGGCATTGTTGAGAGAAAACTGAGACTAATCTGCATTCTGGGCTCTTTTCTGCCAGAAGCTTTGCTTGCAGTGTAGGAGTATGTAGATGAGTGAGAAAGGAACTGGTGAGCAATTTTAATGTACATTTATCTCTCTAGCAGTCCTCAGCCCAGTGATAGTTATGGTTCCTTGAGTGTGCAGTGTTATGTCTTGATAGGTTATTCTGATGTGGAACCATGTTTAGGTCAGAATTGGGGCTTGTGAATTGTCTGTGTTCTTCATTGTGAATTGCTTAAGAATGCTCTTCCACATGAAACAGTTTTTCAAGATCTTGAGTGCTTTGCCAAGTTGTAGGGATTTGATTAAGTATCTTGGAACTTCTCCCTTCTCCCTTCTCCCTTCTCCCTTCTCCC
>NW_020451005.1:1246027-1278393 GCF_003343035.1 Apteryx rowi | reverse complement strand
AACTCTGAAGTGTAGTGTTTACTCTGCTTTTTCCTGCCATCCATAGCTGTATTTTAGCAGTTGCATACATCTAATAAGTGAAAGCCTGGGAAATTTTATGATGAAAAATACTTCATAGACTGTCACATTATTTTCCACTCTGTATTTTGATCTCAGGTTTTTGAGAGATGTCAGCTTTGGGACTTAAGAATCATGTGGCACATTTCATTGACTTTATCAGTGGATCTTCAGTAGTGATAACAAATTACCAGCACACTAGGTTATGCAGAATCCACTGTTGTCTGTATGGTAAAACACTTTTGTTTTTCTGACTGAATGCCACAAAATAGTACTACTTATTGTTTTGGTATGCTGCCCATGCTTAAGCAGAAGGCATTATCACACTAAAAGCTTTTTTATGCCAATTCCTTAATAAGAAGAGTATGAAATGCAGTATCTGTTAAAACAGCAACAAAGTTTGAAAAGCTGAGCAAAATCCTTGTGGGGCAAACATTTAATTCTAAACAGAAGCAGAATATATTCTGAGTTGCATGATGTGTGGCCTTTTTTCATTGCATCTGTAGTCTTGCAAATGTTATGCATCATTCTTAGAGTGAGTAAATAAAAGAGAGGGCATAAGTCTCTGCGAATGTTATTGTGTGATGATAGGTAAGGATCATTTTTAAGGGCTGCTTCTCTGACTTCTTTGTTTGGGCTTCTCGGTGGATATTTCAACAGTGGCAAGAGCTCTGTGGCTCCGTGAAGAATATTTGGGCATGTTGCATTCACACATGTTTGGCATCAGAGATCCAAAGCCTTTCAGTTAAGATGCAAAGTTTACAGTAGAACTTTTTTCAAAGGTGTTCGCAGTCTTTATGTAAGCAGTATATTGCACATTTTCCCCCTCATCATTCTGAGGGTGGCTTGAAGGTTTCTGACTACTGACTTCAGTTTCAGTGCAGAGAATTGCGCATAAGAAGTTACAATCACATAAAATAAATTATGAAACTTAAGGCATTTCAGATATTGCTGTGCATTTTAATTTTTGGATATTCAAGAAAAGAGATAATTGTTCATAACCATATGTTAAATTAAACCAATTCATGCTTAAAATACATTCTAAACTCTGATGGAATGCTCAGCAACTACATTTCTTATGGTTTTCAGAAATTACTGTGTGGTGAGTCCAGAGTCCAGAAAACTTTCTATTGGTGTTGGCCATAAATTTACTTGTTTGATAATCATTTGTTTGGCAAATATTTATTTGGTGGACATTTAATGATTTCATTCAGATGTTTGAGTCCTACATTCAGTGGCTTTTCCATTTCTCCCACCCCTCTCAAAGGCTGCAAAAGTTATATCCCAACTGTCAAAGGATTTAGTGGGCTTGTGAAAAGGGAAGTAGGCATTAATCCAAACATTCCATTGAGTTGTTACAGAGTGGCTGAGATAAAAACAAATTGTGCTTTTCCATAGCTCTGAAGCTCAGTGACATCTCCCCAGGCAGATAGGAAATAGGTCATTTTGTCCCCGAGGGTATTCTGGAAGTGAGGATGATGATTATTATTATTTTGCATGTTAGAATGAATGGAATCCTAGGGCTTACATTGTCCTCCTGTGATACGAGTGTCATGGAAGTGCAGGGCTGAAAGGGGACTTCAGAAGGGTATGAGGATGGGAAGATGGTGATGCTGTGAGGCCTAGAACAGGCACCAACATGGTGATACTGAGATGTCAGACCCTCTGTCCAGATATTTTCCTGCCTGTCAGGGAGAATACCAAGCCTCCTTCTCACCCCGGCTCTCCTAACTGTGGTAGCAGATTTGACTCTTGTGGTCAGAACAACAGGTTTGCTTTGTTGTCCTGATTTTGGCTGCAGTAATCAAGTGCAGGGCTGCCTGCTAAGTACCCCCAGACAGCACTGAACACGATTTGCCTGTGATTATTGTTCCTTTTCCCTCCCTCTTGACCCTTCCTTTCACTGCCTTTGTAGCTCCCTTTCCCCACTCCCATCTCCTTCCAAATAAACAACCTTCCCCTAATGAGTTATCCCTATTGGTTCTAGTTTTGCTATATCCATACCCAAATTTGATATTTCTGATACTATTCCATCAGTGATCTCAGCATCGTAGGGTACCACTCATGTGGTCACCCAGACTGTGCTGGCCTTGCATGGTCCCTCGAAGGTCTCCAGCACTCCCCTTCTGTTATCCCTGGAGATCAGCTGTTTCTCACATAACTTCTCTTTAAAGACTTTCGAAGTCTAGTCATCCTTCACAGCACCGTCTGTAACTTTTGTCAGCTTCTCACATTGCTATCTGCTGCATCCAGCAATTTCTCATGTCACATCCAGTAGTTTCCTGTTCAGTTAGCTTACCCCAGGCCAGACCCTAGTTAGTTGGCTGCATTTGCCTGCAGCCCTAACAGGTCTGATTTGAGGCAGTCATGTATACCTAGACCAATCCTGACAAATGCCTTTCTAACCCATTCTTTAAAAAAAATTCCAGGGACAGGGATTTTTCTAGTTTACTCCAGTGTTTAGTTATTCTTCTATTTTTCCCATCATATCCAACCTAAATCTACTTCACTGCAAAATTAACTGATTTTTTTGTCATTTGCCACAGTAGTCATGCAGTCAAACGGATCACTTTTCCTCCATAGTAGTATTTTCATGTTTTGGAAGACTATCACACTTTCAAAGTGGTGTTTTGCCTCTGTATTTCTTGTTATTCAATTTCATTACACAGTCTTTAGACCATCTCTTTTTTATGTCAAAATTATTTTTTAAACCTGCTCTCTGAAGCACTGACATTTTCTCTTGGATATGTGTCACTCCATATGTACATTAGTCTGGTGGACTTATTGGTAAGTCACACCATAAATTGTTAATGACAAATAGATCATGTAAGAACCTGGGTTCTAGTTTCCTAGATGATGCAAAACCAGATCCATCAGGGATCTCAGTTGAAAGGTCCTCTCAGCTGAACAACTTTTTTTCTGGGTACTTTCGCAACCAGGATATTTTTTCATTTTTTCCTATGGTTTGTTTGTCTAGACCAGGTCTCTGCTCTGGCTTTTGAGAATGTCATGTGGGTCAGCATAAAAGGCTTCACTGAGGAGACCAAATACTATGCTGATCTCAAAAAGGAAATTAGATGTTGTTCTTGACAAACCCACTGTAGCTTTTAACCGTTTCCAGTGTGCACCAGGACTTCTGAGAACCAGATCTGGGATGTCTGATTTGTAACTTTCTCAGTTTGTAACTCAGTCTCTTATTCGCACTTTTCCCATCCTCTGTAACCTTGCTCCATCTCCCTTTAGTCTGCTTTGTTGAGTTCTTCAACTACTCTAAAGCAAAGCCCCTTCTGACTTGAATGCATCTAATTCTTCAGTTGTGTAACATAAGAATATGTCTAATTATTTTTAATAAATTCCTACCCTCTTAAACATCCCATTTTTGTCCCCCTTTGTTAGATAGTTTGTTATAATTAACAGAGATTTTTTCCTTTGTGAAGACTATCAAAGTCTACTGTTGTTTTAGAGTCAACTGTTGGGTTTTTTTACTCTCCTTCCAGTTAAATAATGGATTTGTATTTTCCTTTCTGTTTCTCTTCTGAAATATCTAAAAATCCCCTTTTCCATGATGTTTTCCATGACCCTTGCTGAATAAAGCATGTTTGTGCCTTAGCCTGTTGAACTCTATCCCTAAACGCTTATTTGTCCTTTTTGTGCCATCACCTCTCACTTTCTGTAGGATTTCTGATACAATTCTGTTCACCTTAGTATGTTTCCTGTCACTTCTCCAAGGTAAGATAGTTCACTGTTTTACTTTAATATTGTCTCTTTTATTCTGTGCTGTGTTTTTGGCATTTTTTTATTCCTTCTGATAGTTTTCATAGGAATGATTCTGCCTTCTGATTTTTTGAGGTAAACTTTTTTTTAAAAGAAAAAGTCTGTTGTTCTTTTACTATAGTTCTTTTTCCTTTCCATTTCTTAAAATTGCTTGCAGTCCTTTCCTCTCAGAAGTACTTTTGCATTCTTAGCCAGTTCCACCTGTTTGTCAGAATCAAATTTAAAATACCTTCTCTACAACATGCATTTTATGAAAGAGAAATTAATCCCAGCATGTATCAGGAACATGAGAAACTATGTTTCTGTATGTCTTTTTTTAAATAAATATCTCGGCAAAGTCTCTATTTTCTTCTTTCCTCTTCTGTTACCTCCAAGGTTCTATTAAACAAAACAAAACAAAAACAGGGTTTTCCCCTGGTGTGGTCCCCCAATTTAAAAGCAGTTGTTAAGTTTCAAAGTAATACACTCAAAAGGTTTAAGGCAGAATTAAAATCTATGCAAAGTGGATCAGCTCCCTTATACTTATCTCTTCTGATGAAGTATTTAAGTACATGAGTATTTATCTCACAAGTACTTGCTCAACACACAGTGTTCGTGAATAGCTTATCTTTACTTTTTGTTCAGCAGCTCTCTGTGTTTAGTTTACACTATTTCTGCTCTGCTGTGAAGACAGAATTATTAATTTCCTTGAACTTTTCTTTGGTGTTCATCATGTGGGTATTCAAGGGGTCATAAGTCTTAATGTATCTTCACAGTACTCTTAAGTCTGTTTGAGGGAGCAATTACTTTACTCACTGATTTAGATAAAAAGTACCCTTTAGTTTTGGATGCACAGTATAAAATGCATGGGATATGCTTAATAAGAGTTCATGGCATTACATAGTACTTTGTATGTTTGTAACACAGCTCCTGTTAAGTCCACTGACAGCGCAGAGTGCTATAAACAATCCAAGTACTAAAAGCATCTGTCAAGAGAGTGAAAAACATATGGTCAGGGACCACTTCTGAGAAATGTGGTTGCCAACAACCTATTGAACATCTCAAATGGAGAGTTTTGAACATCTCAGATACAGATAGAAGCGCAGATAAAAACTCAGTTTTTCACAAGCAGCATTTGATTATCTTAAACACAGGACCCAGATCCTTCTTTCCCTTCCTGCAAATTGTCCCATTTGATAAAACATTTTCCTGTTTTATAGGAAACAGGACAACTGCTGCCATTTCTCGTTACCCAGCCTTCATTTACCCCCTGCATGGCATGAAGCCAGATGGCACTTATATAATTATGGGAATAGGCACACACATGCTGAATTAAGGCTACCTTAGGCAAATCTCCCCATTTTAGTGATTCATGACATTGAATGTTTGTTTGTTTGTTTTTTGGAATGTCTCCACATTAATCTGTAAAATAGAAACGAATGTTGTCTACACAGTAGGAGGAATTATAAAAACAGTTGGGGTGTATTCTTCCCCACAAATATCTGTCTTAATATGACTGAAATGTTCCATTATTACTAGCCAACTCTTAGATAATTTTCTAATCTCACATGCATTGACATAATTCACTAGAGAATTTTGATTCTGTCATTTCACCAATGGGAAATGTTTAGAGTTGGCATTGTAAAATTATCATCAGTTCGAATTTTGCTGGTTGTTAATAACACCACTGTTTCTTGTGGAGGAGACAGCTCTGACAATAATTGAGTAGTTCATTCTTGGCTAAACACTGAAGCTGTTGTTCACCATTAGATTCCTTGCCTTTCAGCGGCATCTTTTTATTTCACAATGAGCTTTGTCATTAACAGGGAAAATGATTATATTATTTCCTTTCCTGAGTAGCCTTTTCACTTTATCAACATCTTTATGCAATCATGTATTTCGAAGTGCAGACTGAAAGTGATTCTCTATTCTTCTGAGAACCAAACCAGTTTTCTCATATGTTACATTGTTTAGCTCTTGCATAATGGGTTTGCTAAGAGGAGCTCTTTCTTTGGAAGAGTTATACACAGCTTTCCTCCACTTCAGATGGGGATAAGTTGATTTGTTGCAGTTTCTGAAATTCTGTCTATTCAGCTCTTTTCCTACATGCTTTGTTTATGACTTTTTCTGTAGTATGTTTCTCTTTATAATGGAAAGTGTTTCATAAGGATAAATGCATTCAAAACCCAGGACTCTTAAATAGGTAGCCCATATCCTTTTTAGTAAATAATCTCTACTGAATATCACTCTCCTCATTCAGTTCTCTTTTTTAAAATGGCAGAATTTATTATCTGTATTGTCTGCTTATTATATCAATTTAACTTTGTGAGGCCAGCAGTCTCAATGCAAGCATTCTTTTGGAGCAGAGCACAGAGTAGCCTATAGGTCATGGGAGACATTTTTAGCTGTCCTTTGGATCAATCATAAACTTCCAGTGCATGGAAAATAAGCTTTGGCTAGAAGGGGGACCCAGGAGTGCTGCCAGTGTTTCATCAGTAGGCCAAGGCTGCTTCTCTTAAGAAGGCTAAAAAGTGCAAAGAAGGGGAACTTGCCTGCATTTTGCAGCCTGTCGGGCTGTGGTTGATCTAGGAAATTCCACATGGGGCAATTTTAGAAAGTCTTCCTCTTACCAAACCACATATATTGTTTTCTTGAACATCTGTGACGAAAGTGATTTGTTGTTAGAGGTACCTTGGGCATCTCAGAAATGTACAAAAAGGATTGTATACAAGAATACCTTTCTATCTGATTCTTTTGCTATCGGGTGAGTTCCTCCAGAACAAATGAACCAAAGGAAGGGATGTCATTTTTTTATAGTTTCTACACACATGTGAAGACATCCAAGTATTAGTATGGTATGAGCTACCCTTAAAAATCAGTTAGTCTTTAGACTCCAGTTCTTTTAAAAAACTAAAAAAAAAAAAAAGCCAAAGTTCGTAGTCCCTATCTGTAGCTGATAGTTTCATTTAGCTTTTAAGATTATAAAACTCCAGGGAAGGCTTTAGAACAGTGAGAAAATCCAGAGGTTTTTACAAGGTGAGATCTTGTGTTTGAAAACGAAATAAAGGATAGTTTTGGGTGTCAGTTGCACTGACTGCAATCATCAGTGCTGCAGTTAAATGCAAAACTAGTTCTGAAAGGTGGTTAGAGAGACATGCTGCTATTTCTGCTGGGCATAGTGGCAGGAGGGTTGGATGTGCAACCAACTGGGAGCATGTTCTTGTAACTGTAAGATGAAATCATATTTCTGTGGGAGAAGAAAGAATAGAAGATCAGACTTTGCAAGAAAGCTATTGCAAATAATGTCTAGCTTCCTCAGTAGTGGAACTGCATCTGCAAAATTACATAATACAGGTTTTCGGGCATAGACCTGAGACCATTTCAAGGAAATTTCATTAACAAACTAAGATGTGAAGCGGTAAAGCTTTTTGGAGGGAAGCTCAGTTTTTAATTTTTCCCCTTAAATCTTAGAGATATCAGAATTGCCTTTTGTTATAGGCTGAATACTGCAATACCTTAGGAAAAATTGTAGAAGAGCTATATCCTCTATAAGCAAAAGTGCAGCTGTAGGTAAGTAAATTTCTTTATTAGAAAGTAATTTTCTTTATTTAGCAGCAGTTATCTACTTTGTTATTGAATCACTATTAGCCCCATTCCCTGTTACACTGAGTAGGGCAGAACTTCCTTCCCAGATATAGTTTCATTGACACTTGCTCTGTTTCACAAGCTCTGCCCTATTGACCATAAGCCTCCTCCTTTGCTTTGACAAGGGAGAGAAAGTCCTGCCTGTCTGCAAATAAATCTTCCCAGACAGTGGACTGGGAAACTTTAAACCGTCTTGCTATTTGGCTCATAATCTACATTCCAACTTCTATGATGAGAATTTGGAATTCAGTACTCCCCTGTCAGTGTACAGTCTATAGCAAGGTATATTTTTATGGCTTCCTCCCCTCACCCCCAAGTAAGCCCTTCTTGTATGAGTGGATGCTTAGCTTCAGAATGGAGCAGAGTCAGTCAGTGTACGTATTTATCTTACCACCAGGTTTTATTGATGAGCAACGTGTAGCCTTTCCAGTTCTTCTAGTACAGGCAGAGGTCTAAGGACMTTTTTTAGGATGAGTGTTGGGAGGCCACTGCTGTATTTGTCTAATTAGCAAAACAAATTTTGCTTAACTTTAGGTTGATCTGGCTTTTGTAGCCACAGAGGCCAAATTGAGGTTCTGGGATGACTCTTGTGGGTTGATATTTCTTTACAAACCAAGCAAGCAGTCTCTCTCCTTCTGCACGAGAGCCTCATTGTGCCTGCCAAGGGAGCAGGAACTGGTTGATGCTGTATTTCTGAGACGGGCTGCTCCTGTCTGCTGCAGGAGGGTGAGAAAGCACGAGGAACGTTGCATGCTGGTGGCTGGTGCTGTCTGTCAGGTTACGATGTGGAGGAGGAGGTGTTTGGAGAAGCAGTTTCTCTCTAAACAGCCATACTCCCACCATCTCTGAAAAGAGAAAAAGTGACAGGCTAAATGGAGTCATCTTGTGGACTAGCGCTGACTCATAAGTTTGCTGTTGAAGCTAGTTGACTTGACGGAAGTAGCCAACAGCTGTAAATATAAGCGTACTTGCTAATGGATTTAGTCTATGCCTTCATGGACTGTTCGTGGAAAAAGCTGGTTTGGTCCCCTTATCTGCAACCTGTTATTTGTTGCTTTTGAAAAATATGGAGCTGGAAAAGTCAGGGTCATCATTGTTCTGTGAAATCTCTCTGCCTGAGCAGATGGAGTTCTGTAAAGGCACCTGGAATTAGGAGGTTTACCCAAAGCAGAAAGCCTGCTTTTAGATGTTGTTGGAAATGTTGGATACAGCGATCATCTGAGATGATCATGGTGATGGTGATTTTTGCTATCTACAGGCTTACATTAAAATTCAGTTAATTCTTTGGCCTTTCTATAGATCTAGGAAATAGAACGGGAATAGCATAAACACATTCTCAAGGCACATGTACATATTGGGTTAAACATTTTTGAAAGCATTCTTGAGACTTTGAGACTTATAAAGATGGTTTAAGATACTGTTACCTGAGACATGACCTCTTCATATTGATTCACTTATGACTAACACCATAGTTCCCCTGCTGGTGTTTAAAGTTGAGTATAGATTCCTTTCAGGCAGGTTCGGACAGCTCAGGGATATAAAGAAAAGAGAACCTTTTTTTTTGTGTGTGTGTGTGTGTGTGTGTGTGTACGTACCCTTGAAGTAGACATTCCTGTCATCATAATCTGCCAGGATTAGAGGAGTAGGAGGATGAAAATTAACTCAAGAGTCAAGAGAGAAGTTGAAAGAGGAAGGAATGTGTAATTTTATATTAATATTTAACTTAAATGCCTCAAATATCTTTTCTTGGAAATGTTACAATTTAACATAGCCTTACCTCTTTAAGGAAGGCATGAGTAATAATGACAAATATCTTCAAAAGGCCCTAGTTAATTGTCCTATACCAGGAGAATTTCTTTTTCTTTCTTTCTTTCTTTCTTTTTTTTTTTTTTGTCCATTGATCTGTTGTCCACAGTTTAAAAAAGCGGTATCTGTTGCTTTGAGTTCCCAAGCTATAAATTGACTAAACAAACAGTGAATAATGGCATAAATAATGTTTTTTTTCTATAAATGTTTTTGTAGCTTTTATGACCAGTATTGAATTCTAAGTACTGTAATGCATCTTGCTTCCTATATATTTAATATTGTGCATATTAAAATTTTGCACTTTGTTTTCATTTCTGCCAGTCAGAAGTGCAGCTCTGTAATTCATTGTTAAACCTTCCAGTCAAATCTTAGTCAACAGATTCTGTTTATAGATACGAACATTTATTTCAGTGAGGAGGAAATGTTCCTCCTGTGTTTTGTATGTAGGACTCGAGTGAAGCTCATGAGATTGATCAAGGAGTTCCAAAACTCACTTCACCAAGAAAGATTCGAGTGCACTGTTGTTTATCACAGATAGATAAAGCGAAGGGGGTGACAACTGATAGATATCTGCATGGTAGGCAAAAATCCTGCTGTTCTGAAGAGGCATCTGTTGCAAAAGTCTGTTGAAAGTTAGGCAAAATGAGAAACAGCTTTTTTGGGGAGAAGAGACTTGTTTTTCTTTTAATGAAAGAATTACTGGCATATCATACCAATGGCTACAGTGGAAGCTTTATTTGTTGGCTGTCTTTGGGAAAACATCCCATTTTGATATAAAGATTATTTTCTTCTTCAAACAAATTCCTTTAGTGGTTCTCATGGTTAATGCTACTCAGGAGTGTAGCAGACTAGGTGATTTGTAGCCAGCCCTTCTGGTTTATAAACCACAGCCCTTTCTGCATGTGATTTTTTCCTTCTGTTGCATCATGTTCCTGTGTTTTTTCTTTGACTTGGACTTCATGTTCACCATGCGTTCATTGCCTGTTGACCTTACCTTTACATGCTTGCTTTCTGAATGATTCCACTCAACATGGACTCTTACAGTCTGGGCCTCTCCAGACTATAGCTATCAGCATCCTGTCTAAGCTTTGCTCTGAGGAGACCTCATAGCTTTCCCTGTGCTTTGTCCGTACAGAGGAAACTGGCAGAAACAATTTAAACATCCTAAAATTTTCCAGTGCAGAAGGATTGTTCTGCCGTTTCTGGGAGAGTTTCTCCACTCTCATTTGTGAGAATCCTTGCAGTCAGCAAAGTGAGATTCTTCAGTCCGCAGGTGCTTCTTCTGTGGCACCAGGAGCTGTTTTGGGGGTTATCCTGTTAATAAACACAGATTGCCATTTCCTTCCTGCCACTTAGAATTTCCAGGAGAGTTTTGGGAGCCTGGCAAAATAACAAAGATCTGAGTATGCTAAAAACTGCCCTGAAGACTCCTGGTAACTGCTCAAGTAGTTAGGCTATATGTGTACAGCATGCCAGGTGGACTAAATCCTTCCTGTAGTCACATTTCCCAGCTCCTCTTTGGAGCATTTGACTTCTTGGGCTTTCTCTCTGCGGGAGAGGAGGCACCATTTGGAGTAAGGGTCCTACAGGTGCCAAGAGCAGAGGTTTGGGACGACCTCTTCAGCAAATCTCCTTGCTGGGCCTGACACATGGCACAAGTTGCTTTGTTGTCCTCCCCCACCCTCCCCACCTCTATGCTGGGCTCTGCTGTGTCATGGTTAGTCCAGCAGTGCTGTGTGCTTTTGAAACACAGAAGTGTCAGGCTTCCCTTTTACCCCGGCAGGGGTGTGCTTGAGGTTGCTTCAAGAGGGTTTGACAAAATTAGGAAATGAATGCACAAAGAAAAGGTTTGGGCCACAAAAACAAGTGCTCTAAAGTTAAGAAATATTTGTTCTAAGGACGACCGTGCAACAACATTAGTTTGGCCCAGACTTGCCAGCTATTTGGATTTCAAGTTAGAGGTATGGATTAGCATGCTGCCTGGCTATTTAAAAATCTGGGTTGCTCTGGTTACTGTGATTTGGCAGGATGATTCCCACAGTAATCCCTGCATGGCTCGGGGGGTGGGTGGAGGCAGGCAGCACTATCCAGATTTGCCTTGTGCCAGATCTCTAATGCAACCCTCTTGTGTTTTATGATAAGAGCTTTTTAGAAGTATTCCAGAAGACTGGTTTAAGCCTGCAATGTTTTGTATGAAACATTTCAAATTTGGAAAAAAAATTGCTGAAATTTCAAACATCTTCTAAATTCTAATTCTCACTTGCACCGAAACCAAACCTAACTTCACTTCATCTCCTGTGCAGCTTCATGAGAACTTGAAACCCTGTTTGGCCAGATCTAAATAAGGTTTTCAGTCTTACAATGGCATACTGTTTTCTTTTTGTTTCTCTTTAGTAGGGCTGTGTTACTGTTCCAGTAAGTGCACTGGTAGATGCTGTAAAATAGACTGATTAAAGTTTACCTAGTGAACTAAACCTCTTGTTTCTTAACTTTGCACATCTTGATTTTATAACTTAGGTTAACTTCAGGTTTTCTTAACATAATTAAAAGCAAGTATTTGGAAATACGTATTTCAGTGCTTGATGTCTTTATCTCTGTGTTAAAAGCTTGTTTTCTGCTACTCTTTCTGCAGCAGTTTGCAATGTTTCTGCATTGTTGCAGAAATTGTTCTTTCCCCAAATGAAAATTATTATTTGTACTTTTTCACATTCTGGTGTTTCACAAAATGTTCAGTTGCAGAGATTGTTGACCTCATCTGCAATACTGGCACATGTGAAGCAGTTAAAGTTTGGCTGCAGCCTGTAAATTTCTGAAATTTCTGCATTTGCTTTAGATTTTAATTTTCATGATAGTGGAATGAAATAAGAGATTGGAATGAAGTAAGGGATGGAAATTTCAGAAGCGCTTAAGTGAACTCAGAGCTGTGATTTTTTTGAGTTAGGACTTAGACTTCTAACTTGCATGTTTTTCCAGTTTTTATCCTACAGCTTGCTTTCTTTTTTCTTTTTATTGCTGACACTAAAATGACTTGTCTGACTGGCTAAAGAAACCTAACCCTTGCTCTTTTTTGTCTTTAGGCACTCAGTGTTACTGAAACTCTGATCAAACCTTTGGAAAGATTTAGGAAAGAGCAGCTAGGAGCTGTAAAGGTTTGTCCCTCACTTGCCTTTGTGAAAAGTTTATTTTAATTTCTCTACTTGGATTACATTGCAGTAATGACATGAATTTGGCAGACACATACTGCTGTTTATATTTCATGTGTTCACACTTTTTTTCTTTTGGAAACTTGCTTCAGAAACAAATGGAAAGTATGTTTCAAGAAGAAAAGAATGTGTCCTTTCCTTTCCTTCTCTCCTCCCCCTCCCTTATCTCTTCTGTCTGGAATATGAGAAATACTGCTAACAACCTCATCTTATTCCTAATGGGTAACCCTATTCTGCCTTATATTTGCTTGCAGTTGCACAATCAAATGTTGACAAATACTAACTACCCAAAGAAGCTCATCCATATGCTTTTAATTTTATTTTTTTGCAGCCTGTAAAGTGAAAAGTGCCTTTATTCTACTTTTTTTTTTTTTTGATAAATAACTCATTGCTTTGTATGAGTAGAAGAAAATAGGGGTGGAGAGACCAAAGAGGTGATAGGGTTTCAGTCAAAGTAATTTTTTGGATGAAAGTTGTTGCCAAATTTTATTTTAGGGTTGTCACTACATTGTGTATGTTTTCAAAAGCTAAAAGTAAACTTCATGTATCAAATAAAGACTAGCTTTGGATAAATGTAATAAGGACACAAAGTCTGACCTCTCTGTACATGTCTGCCTTCCTTCCAGTGAGAGAATTTAATTGCTTATAAAAAGTAAAAGTTAGGGATAGCTGTTTAGCACTGTCTTCTGTTCCAAAAACTCATGCATTTTTAAACTACCACTGTGCACATATCACTAGCAGTGATAGCTAAGATAACATTTCAGTTACAGGAGAGCTAAACATTTTGACTGTAGCAGGAACAATTAAGAATTGAATTTTCCAAGTAATTGTTAGTACAGAAAACATTTTCTGCAATATTTCAGTGAATCCTAAGAAGTTGTAAGTGAGCTAAGTAGTCTGAATACCCTTTTTTCCTCCTCCTCTTCATGTCTTCTCTCCTTTTGTTTTCCATCCCTCCCCAACATGCAGTTTGTCGATTTTGCAATCTGATCTCTGGTCAAAAGCAAATGCTTCTGCAATAAAAACAGTGAACTTCAGGTGCCAGTTTCTTTGGTTTTCTTTTTTCCTCCTATTGATTGAAGGTAAAATTCCCTCTGATGCAACACCAGAGTGAAAAGCTTTTGTCTTCTGTATTGAAGGTGCAAATACTTTTTCTTGCTCCATCATAAACTAAAATACATATACATGTATGCATACATACATGTACACATACACACATATATATGTATGTATGTCTATAAAAAAGAATATGATTTCTGTGTTCATGAATGGAAAAGCCTCTATTGATCATAAATCTTTATGATGCAATAGTACAATGATCTTTGCTTAATTTCGTGGGCTTTTGAGAAATGTATCAGCGGTCTCAACCAACATAAAATAGAAACCTGGTCTATAATTTGGGTAATCTTTTAAGGAAAAAGGGAATTAATTCTAACTGTAGCCCATTATCATATAAAAGTTGTAACAAATCGATTATTTCAACACAGTATTTTTGATGTTAAGGGATATTGCCATTTTTTGAGTGAGAACTCCTAATGTTTTAAATTATCTGGTTTTTCTGCTTCGCTCGTTTCCAGCAGTCAGAATTCTGTCCCTGCTGTTTTGACCATGAGAAGTTGCATTCTCGCAGTGTGCATCTCGTATTGCATTTCCATGTGGGCTGCTTCCTTTGCCTCTCCCTGAGCGTCGTTTCTGTGTGGTGTTAAATAGCTGACCTGAACCACTGTACAAGTAGCAGCAATTCACTGAAGGCCATGAATCCTCTATGTCTAGATCTCTGGTAAACTAAATTGTAAAATGCTTGTTTGTATGGAATGTTTTCTATATAAATGCAAGGTCACGATTCATATAGGCTGTATCTATATAATAAACTCAAAAGATTTGTTTTAAACCTTCAGGAGAATTGAAACTTGTTTTACTCTTTTGTATTTTATATTCTCAGTCAAAATGCAAGGTAAACTACTTTTTTTTTTTCCCGGGTTGAAGCTCCTATTTTGTGAGTTAGGCTTTTTTAGACAGAATTCTCAGTGATTCTAAATGGAACAGTGTTGCTTAGTTCTGGTGCATATAAATAAAAATTCTCTAAAAATATTTAACTCTTTAAATATTCAATGCAATCAAAGTACTGACACTGGAAATGTAATATTGCATCATTCTAAAAAATAAGTTACAGCATCTAGTAGTGAAATGCATCTGGAACACTGTATGGTATTTGCTTTGGGAAAAATTTACACTCTGCTATTACAAAGTAAAATTTGAATCTGTTGCCTCAGATTTTACTGCATCTTCCTTCCCCTGTTGACCTGTTTAAAAAAAAAAAAAAAAAGAGGGGGGAGAGAGTTCAGTGCCATGGTGCTGGAAGCTGAAGCCCTGTTGATTTACCCCTTGGTGAAAGATATTACACACTCCATTTGGGATTAGAGCAGTAAAGGTTTTTGCTGTCTTCTTTTCTGGAACACTCAAACGTTGACCAGAACAGTGGAAATTTTGCAAATATAAACACAATGATATCTTTTTTTTTTTTTCCTCTTTCTACCTAATCTCACATATGCTGATACATTATCTTTAGTCATACTAATGTCACATGCACGTTGTATTGTTTCTCAATTAGTAAGGAATATTGTGGATGCTTCTCCTTTTTTTTTTTTTTTGTAAAGGATCTTAGACTCCTAATGGGAGGGAAAAAGTAGTATTTTTGATAAAATCCCATCTTGAAAAGCAATCTTAAACTTAGATCCCTTTTTTAATAAAATGCTGTCTTCAAAACCCAATGATCCAGGGAACAGAAAGTTGCATCATGTCTTATAATTTACTAAAAATGAAAAGTTAAGAGAAAAAAAATGAGCATGTATGTCTGTAGAGTTTAACCAGGATGGCATTAGTATTTAAACATACTGATGTTTAAATGAGATTCTTAACAGACAGAACATGGAAAAATATTTTCATTGAATTGGTATCTTTTTGATGACCAGATTGGGGTTTCTTGAATATGGATTTTAATCTTTGATTTTACTTTTTTTGTTTATTGTCAGCTGCAGTTAGTTGTACTAAAATAGCATAAAAAGTAGTTGGTTAATTCATCAGTACTGACTTCTGAAATGAAGAAATGAAAGGTTTGTTTTACAATACCTTCTACTAAATTAGATCCAAGTACTCATATTTCCCAGGAGCCTGTGATGACTGTGCCTTTATCAATACTATGTCACTTTGGTCAGAGAAATGGATTTGCACATGCAAATGATATTCATGAGAACAAGTTAGGTGATTATGCGTCTACACTACTAGATGTGTAGAAAATTGAGTTTATCTGCTAGTTTTTGAAGATGCATAAAATACAGAAGCCAGTCACAGGCCACTTTGAAAAAATATTTGGTAGAGTGTTCTCTGAGAATGCTGAATATTTGTCCTATCATTTCAAGCACCTGAATCAATGTAAAAAAAACTTTTAAAAAAAATTCTTTTTAACATTCTAATCTTAATGCCTTTTTTTCAGTAGCCAAATAGTTATCAGGTCTTTTCCTATGATTCATCTGAAGTGATTTAGATTTCAGATTATTTGATCAAGAAGATATACTGGTTGCTTAATGTGACTGAATTATGACTACTAAACACTTCCAGCATATTCTTCATAGATAACTGAATGCCGCAGATTATTTTAAAGAAAAATGCTATGATTCCCAGATACTTATGTATTCCATTGTTTTCTGTTCTTGAACTCTCTTTACCCACTCTTGTATAACTCCTATGGTATGAACTGGGCAGCAAAACGAAAATGTTAAAGCACTATAGATAGGAATCACAGAAGGCTTTGTTTTACTAATGTAAAAATTGGCTTACTAAGTATTACATAAAATGCACAGCAAACTTCCCACATTGTACTGCTGTGAAATTATAACAGTTAAGAAACTGAAACAGTTGACTAAAGAGCAAACTGGATGATGAAACAACTGAAAGACGGTATCTCTTATATATGAGAGGATATCTTGATCACTCATGTGTCCTTATAGGGAAAAAAAATAACTTTCTGAAATATTCAGAATTATGAGTTGCCATGCTGTTTTTTGGAAGCCTCAAGTTTCTTAGAAATATCTCAGGTGTATTATTTCTCTGTTTTTTTGTGGAGATTAATCTTTGTTTTAAAGAGTTTATCCTCTTCTCATGGATGTGACAACAGGGGTAGAAGTAGCAATTCAACACAAGAGACCTTTAAATGGCTTTCAAATCAAGAAGTCTTAAGGAATACAAAGTTGTATTCATTTTCTTTTTTTTTGATTTGTGAAGCTGTTGGAATTTATTTTTTACCCTTTTCCTGTGAATTATTGGAAATTCTTTTTCTTTTTTTTTCTAATGAAATTGATGTTTCCCTTGAAGTCCTCCCTGAGCATCATGAAAACTACAATAAATCCAGATATTTTACACTTCAAGGGATGGTCTTTTCTTGTTTTGTTTGTTTGTTTTTACTTAGAAGATGCAAATATTCATTTGTGTGGTAAGTGCTACCATTTTGATGCAGTGGGATTTCAGCTGAAGTTAGCCTTTAAATTAATTTAAGAAATGGTTTGGAAAGGTACTTTTTTTTAGTTATTGGAGCTTTGATAGTTTCTGTTATCTTCGTTTCTGGTTTAAGTACAGCTTTAAAAGAAGGAAGAAATAAGGAGTTTTCTTATGTTTTTATGTATGTTGTATAAATGAATGTTACTTTGTTTTTTGTATAGGAGGAAAAGAAGAAGTTTGATAAAGAGACAGAGAAGAACTACAGTTTGTTAGAAAAACATTTAAATTTATCAGCTAAGAAGAAAGAGCTACAGTTACAAGAGGTATTGTGTTGCTCTTTTTTCTGCAAGTTACAAGCTTTTGAATAGGTAAATATATTTTATGTAAGTGCAGAAGCACCATTCATTGAGGTAATAGAAAAAATTCTGTCAACCAGAAAATTTTGATGAGAAAATTTCTATCTGCTGAATCTGATGGTGTACCCCTACAGTTTTCTGAACATGTATATGAAATACTGAACAACTTGTTACCTTTTCAAGTAGTTAAGGCAATAGCAAAGTGTGATTATATTATGAAAAACTCTACATTTCTGGTGAGGTTTTACCGTATGTGTTGTTTGCATTACATTGTACGTATTGACTAAGTGACTCGTGTTAATGCTTGCTTAACACTAAGAACAACAAGGCTTGTAGTCCTCACACAGCTTTTTTGTGCTATGTTTTTTTCTTTCTCATGTTTTGAAGATCCATGTTTTTCAAATAAAGCTAAAAAAAAGTTTGTTGACAGTTTATGACTTAAAACAAATCTGTTTTGCCTGACATCCCTTCTGTCTCTAAGGGTTTATTATAATCATCCTTATTTGTAATAGCTTTTATTTCTGGAGCAACAGCAAATAATATGTGAGAAAACAGCAGAGAAATCTTGCTGAGATTTGTTGTAGGCAAGAGGGATTTTTTTTCCAGAGATATGTCAAATTATTAATTCTTTTTGTCTGTGAATGCCTTGTGTTATTGAACAATTGATATTTTCTTCCTGTCAAATAATATACACCCATTGACATCCTTCGTAAGAGTTTGTTCATAGAACTGGCCAATTTCCTAGGAACTTGAGAACTCGGACCATTTTTGAGTTTCACTAGCATGTTCCTTCTGCATATTGTAGTTGCAACATAGGCCCTGGTGTGCTTTGTGTTACCCCAAAACAGTAAACCGACAAACGACAAAAAAGGAAGATACGTATAGAAACAGGCTGACCTGGGGCTTTAATGTACTTTTTGGTGTCCTAGTAGGCCCACTTCATGATCATTTTCTATGGCTACACTTCAGTACATGTGTATCTTGTTACAAGCTTTGGTGACAATTCAAACCATTCCTACACTGCACGGTGTACAGGATACATCAAAATGGCTTGGCTTTTTGAAACTGTGTTTCTTACAGATGTGCATATGAGTGCTTTATTTTTTTAATGCCATTGTTGTTATGGCTCCTTAGCCATTAACAGTTTTCTAGCACAGAGCATCAAAGCAAAGCATGTCTTAAGACAAAAGTGTCTTAAAGCTAATTTGACTTACCCGCTTAGAGCATAGTAGTCAGCGTTCTGCCTGAGGCATGTGGTCTTAGCATTTAAGAGAGAGTATATGATGGGAAGTCTGGTCCTTTCACCTAGCCCTTTTTTCATTCTCTTTTAGAGGAATGAAAGGACAGAAGCTTTTGTGGAACTTATAATAATGTTTAGTATTATTACATGGCCAAGGACCAAGTTTTTATTACTTAGAATATGACTATGCCTTTTCTTTAATGTATTTTAGTAGTGGTTTCCGTTACTCAGTTCTTGAAGTTTTAGAGTTTAGTGTGAGCACATGTACCATAAATATAGCATATATGTATTATTTAATTAAGTTAGACATTTAGATATTTATGTCAGAATGAATGGTAGGTGAAATATAACCGATTAGAATCAGTATGATGTTGACATTTCATCAATGCTGAATTAAAAAACAACTGCAGCTAATAAGGCTGCATTTTTTTAATATTTGATATTCTGTGGAAACTTGTGAAAAGTCCAGTAAGTGATTTTTTTTTTTTCTAGTGTGTTTTGGGTTTTGTTTGTTTGTTTGGGGTTTTTTGCTTCTCTTGCCAATCAGAATGAGCGCAGGTTTGGGGTGGCTATAATAGCATAAAGAAAATATTTCATTTCCTATAAACAGCAGTTATTCTGGGTATAGAGTAAAGCTTACAGTGCCAATGATCTTCAGCATTAGCTTTTTTTCCCTTGGTTTGATTGCAGAGATGATTACCCCCTTTTCTAATGGAAGGTGCTGTTAGCTGCTTCTCTCTGTTCATGCAAGCACCTTTTCTATGTTACTAAATCAGTACACAAGTACTTGCTTCAATGTATTTGACTTGCATTTCATTGAAAAAAAAGCTTGAAGAGGTGTTACTGGGATGTTTCTAAAACTTTGGCCTCATGAGTCGAAACAGCACACGTTATCTCATAAAAGGAATACTGATGCCATTTACAAAGTTAATGAAGAAGCACTGTTATAAAGGAACAAGGCTGGAGAAAGTTATCTTATGACTTGCCACTTGTATACTATGCATGTGTCAGTTCGAAGTTACTGCAAAATGTCTTTGGAACTTCATTAGCTATATTCTGTGCACAGGCAGACAACCAAGTGGAGCAGAACAGAAAACACTTCTATGAGCTGTCCCTCGAATATGTGTGCAAATTGCAAGAGATACAAGAACGGAAAAAATTTGAATGTGTGGAACCTGTAAGTACCAGTGAATTCAGTTTTTAAGAAATAGTCTACCCTATCATACATAAGGGGGAGAGAGAAGGAATGCGAGTGGGCAAAAGGAGATAAGCACTGATTTTGGATTTCTGAGAAAATGTATGTAATTGCATAACTTAACAGAATTTAAAGCAGTCTTGTTAGTGTGCAAATCTGTGCAAGTTCCTCATACAGACGCAGTTAACCAGGCAGGTCAAATCTTACCTGGATAATTACAGCTGATCTAGATCCATTGATGTTGATTTTTTAGAAAATGTATGAAACCTATGCTATACTGCAAAAACCTTGATTTATGGTGCGAGTTGGAATAGAGGATTGAAAAGGATGAATATGGGGTCAGACTTCTTTTTGTATTTGTTTATTTTTTAACCACTGAAATGTTATTCTTGACTAATGTAGAAAATTTCTTTTTCAATCCGATGGTTGCATGTTACAGCTTTGTTACTTTAAGTTATATCTGCACTTCACTAAAAGCTGCTTCTAGCTAAAAAACTTAGTATCAAGGTGGTCTGAAATGTTTGGCCTTGACCAGAGTTGAATCTGTGTACAAACTAAGAAGTTTTGCTGGATTTCAGTGAAAATCATACATGTACCAATCAGACTTACCTCAGTCTCTGAGAAGAGCTTGCTCTAAAATTTTCTGAAATGTGAGTTAGTTTTATAACATAAATGTAACTTAATGAAACAAGAGAACAGTAACTAATCCTGAGATAAAGGGAGGGCATATTGTAGAAATTATTTCCATTGACTTGTGCTCTGAAGTCTATGTTTTTGCGCCAAGTCTGTCCATTTGTTCTAATGCAATTGTTTCAATATAATAATAACAACAATAATAAAATCTAATGTCCCTAATCAAAGTAATTGGTTGTTATGGAGTTAATGAGAGCTATATATGTTAGTATGGCTTATTCTTGCATGAGAAATTGTTAAAATAAAATTCTTAATAGAGAGTAAACCATTTAAAACATATTGGTATTATTTAATTAGTGGTAAAATGTTATGAATTTTTTAAGTCTTCTCTTAAATACTTTTATTATTTTGGATTCAATAATTGTGTTTCAAGCCATTTGAATCTTCCTCAGAGCCAAACTAATGAATCTTCAAATTATGTTTTTAAAACACATTTTTCTTTCTCTTTTCTGAAATCTTCTCCCTGTTAATGGGTCTAAGCTTTATGTTGCCCAATTTGTATTTGAAGTTTTCACTAGAGTAGTAAACTGAGATTATTTACTACCAAATTAATACCAAATACTCTCTTTTCTCTACTTAACATGTATTTTCTAAATCTTGCTTTTTTAATAGTCAAGTTGAAAATGGCTTATTTATAAGTGACTTCCAACTTTATTGAATCTATTCTTTGCTTTGTTCTCTTTAATAAAGAGAGTTGTTCTTTCCTGTGTCACTCACTTCTTTTCAACAACCTGAAGGAAATGGGAGATGTGTGCACTACTGCACCTCATCCTATTTCCAGTGTGGTATAACTCTTTCTTTGAAGTCAAAAGGCTGAAATCAGAAACTTCAACACTGATCATTTTCTGGTTCTGACAGAAGATCAGATGTGCATACAAAAGGCAGTGATGAGTAAAGCTGCTGCGGGGGGAGCTCCCTGCCCTAAAAAGACTGTTTGACTCTCATATGATAGGTAGAGGAATTCATCTCAACATGGTCATTAGCAGGGAGGGATATGACCAGGAAAATAGTCACTGAAAAACAGAATTATCATCGTCTCCTTGTACACAATATTTATTTCAGATATCATTGGTATTAGACCAGCTGTGAGGTTTCTGAAAATACTAAATACAAGAATCCTGTCCTGGTAATTGGAGGTTTGCATTGTAACAAATCCTTTGTTTGTATTTCAGGTGTTATCATTTTTTCAGGGTTTGTTCACTTTCTACCATCAGGGATATGAACTTGCCAAAGACTTCAATCATTACAAAATGGCCCTCCAGATGAATATACAAAATGTAAGTTGGGATATTATATTTACTCCTTTTACAATTTTTGGAATAAAAATATGCACTTAGCTACTGATATAGATGCAGTACCTGAATTGCCAATTCTTTGCTGATAGTCTTAGTTCACTGCTTTGGGGATATAGTGCCATCTTCTGGCAATCAAACGTGACTCAATCACAGCTAGTTCCAGTGAGCTCTTATCTCATATTTTCTAATACTCCTCGAAAAAACAAATAGCAAGTAAAAGGCCCCACTCCTCTTTCAAGATCTTTACAGATGCGTATCACTAGTGGTGAGCATGAAAGAGATTAAAAACAATGAAATCTGGTGGAATGCATGTAGCACTGAAGAATTCAGAGGACAGGTAATGAAATGCAGAGGTCCCTAATGTTTTAGACATGTTTTAAACTGAACGTGTGGTGGTCATGTCTGAGGGTCATTATGTGATAGGACTACATTATCAGTAACTGAAAAGAGGCAGGAACAATGACTAGGCTTGTCGACATTGTCTGTCAGACTTTTTGGCATCTCTGCTAATAGAATGATATGGAAGGGTTGTTTTTTTTTTTTTTTTTTGTCTTGAAGCAGCCCTTTAAGACAAGAACATCTCTGCTGATTTTAGATACAGAACTGTCTAAGGAGACTGTTGGTATTAGTGCCTATGTTGTGTTTGACAAAATGGTGTGTTCTTTCAATGAGGGGGATAACCTGTGACCAGTCATGAGTTATCATAGCTTCATACCAAATTGTCCAGTGTAATCTGCTCAGGACTGAGAGCAGGAAGTGAGGTGACAGGCTGAAGCAAGGGGATTGACAGACTCAATAGTCAGATGGTCTGTTCGCTTCCTTGAGATTTGCTGAAGAATAAAACTCTCTCAGAGAACCTTTGATGTAGCAGTGGTCTTTTGGTGTAGGGAACAAACCACATGCCTTATTGCAGACAAGCAATTCATGATCCTGTGTCTGTTCTGGAATTAAGACACAGAAATTGCTTCTAGGAAGTGACAGTCTATTTTTAGAAATGGCTTGACTCAAGCCTCAGATTGTAGTAGGGAGACAGGAAGGCAGAAGAGAGAATTACAGTTGTGGTAATACACAGTGTGTTGATTCATGTGCTGTAATACCATTCTTCTTGTTTTCTTTCCATATGCCTAAGTCTTAAGTTTCCTCTTGAGCTGTTGTTTGGCTTGGGTAGGGGAACTGAACAGTGGTAACTTCATAAGCATTCAAGGCAGAAGTCAGTGTTTCTGGAGGGACTTTCAGGACAAACTTGCTCCTTCTGTGTACTTAGCTTAAGGGAATGAGGAGCAGAATGGATGGCAGTAGGCAGAGAGGAGCTGAGCAAGGATGCAAGATGGGCAAGAAATGAAGAGTGAGAGGAAAGCTAGGATGCAGTTTTGAAGTGGAGGATGAAGACCTGGACTTCAGATTGCAAATGGAAAAGAGCCGGTGAAGTAGTCTGAAGAAGTCATGAGAGCAAAAAGAAAGCAAGCTAATCTCAACAGCTGCATTTTCAATTGACTGAATGGTATTATAGGGTGCCCCAGGAAATCCAGAAGAGATTGAGCACTACAACTGAAATTTTATGAATAGATAGAAAGGATGGGCTGGGTTCCAAACTACTCTGGAGAAAGGAGGTGAGGCTTAATAACTATATGAGGTAAGAGGAGAATTAAAGGAGGAGTCTGAAAAGACCACGAGAAGAGATGACATGTTCTCTGCAGTATTGAAGATGGACAAAACATTACAAAGGGGAAATGAACTAGGATTTGACTATGGTACAGTTGAGCTGCTGGCAGGATACTGGATGGACACATTAGAAATAGAAGGGTTACAAGAGTCAGTACAGAGGGACTAGCTGGGTATGGAGAGTGATTTAAAAGTTGCCAGCATAGCTGTAGTAATTGAATTCAAAGGAGTGACTACAAGTGAAAAAGAATAATTGCACTCAAGTCTGTGTAAGAGGAGCTGATCAAGCAGACTTTGATTCCTTGTCTATACTAGAAAGTTTGCCTCTCTAATTTTCTCACTTGTCTACATTTGCAAGCAGCTAGACACAGTGAAACTTCTGAATGCCAGTTTCTTTCAAGCAGGTCTAAACTTAATAGTACCCAAAGTATAGGTGACTGGGCTTTTGCACCAGTGTCTCGGTTTCTCAGGAAAAGCTAAGTTATTGGTAATGCATTGATGATGCAAAACTTTAGGAAAACTTCTAAAAAAAGTCCCTACCTTGCTTACTGTCCTAAAAGAAAAACTCCTGTTAGTAGTCTTCCATGAATGTACATGTGGACCTATACCAGCCACTCCAAAAGCTTTCAGCTCCAGTGTCTCCTGCCTTCTTTTCTATATTAGTGTGGGGTTACATGCATGCATAAGAAAGAGCATGTGCACACATTTTACATGTGCCTTCACTCTGGCCTGTCGCGTCCCTTATCTTCCTGTCCTCTCTACCTTTCTTTTCATTCAGGTTGTCTTTATTGTAAGAATTATACTGTTAATTTCCTCTCCACCCTCTGCCTCCCTTCCCCCCCAAAAGAGGAAGAAAAAGAGAAAACTCAAGCTCCAGTATAGCTGACTCTTCCTACAAACAATCTGATTCTCTTGTCAAAAATCCTGCATCTCCAGCTAGATTTCCCCCCTGCTTTCCTCAGCCCTTGCTTGCTAAGTGCAACCAGGGCTTTTCAATCATGCTATCTTAGTTCAGTGCCCAACCCTATACAGAGATCCTTGCAGCTTTGACCATGCTTTCTTGCCTTGCAAGCAAATCTGGGCTCCTCTCAGAAGAGGAGGCACAGCCATGCTGGTGCAGCAGCTGTGGTAGACTTCTGACTAAGCTCGGCTTTGTCTCAGCGCAAAAGGAGGTAAGAAGGTGATGGTGAAGCAGCATCCCTTTCGTGCCAGTTAGCCAGCCACTCTAGACAGAGGTGCAAAAACACCACCAGCGCGAGGTGCTGTTCTTGGTCCAACTTGCCTCATGTATTCAGTGCTCTTAAGTAAATTCAGTGCTCTCTGTGTGACTCTCAGGTGGGAGGAGACTTTGAAGGAGTAATGGTGAAAGAGAGACTAGGTGAAGGAAGTGGGTAGATAGAGGTACCATCTGGAATTTTCTGGAGGTTTCTGGAGCCCACAGCGCTCCCTCCCACCTTTCCCAGGATGCGTTTCACATACCCACGTTTGGACGCACTGCACAGCTAATACAGACAAAGGTTCTGGCATCCTCATTCTAAAGCATGTGAGCCAGGAGTGATCAGTGATCAGACTGGAAGATTTAGGTATGAGCAGGCTGTCACTAGCAATTCCAGTGTTTGTCCTGGGTGCAGAGTATAATTTTTAATGCAGTTCTTCCAGGGAGTTATGAAAAGGAGCTTTGCAAGTAGTTTGCAGCCTCAGAAATGAGTTTGTGTATGGGATCTACCTCCTAAACTTACAAGCAGATGTGACCTGAGATTGAGAAGATGGATGTGGGAGGGTTGAGAGCAGTTGTTTTGCTTGAGGTTAAGAAGGCAAAGAGTATCATCAGCTTTCCTGTCTAAAACATATGGGTATGGGCTTCTACTCTGACCAGCTTGCTTGGACTGTATTTGTGCTCATGAACAAACTCCTTCCAAACATAAATCTGGAATTTGCATGTACAGATGGCTAGCCAGGCGCATACTGTTAGCTGTCTGTGTACAAGAATGGATACTTGTTTATATTCATGATATATTTGTCTGTGTGTGCAACTGCATGCTTTTCCTGAAAAAATTGAACTGAGGCACAATTTTCAGAAGCTGGTCCATTTTCAGAAAAATGAAGATGCTTTCAGAAAGCAGTGAGATGTACAAGCATGTACCTGGAAGTACATACTTTCCTCAAAATACATGTACCAACTGGGGAAACTACCAACCTGGAATCTGAATGTGTGTTTTCAGTTTGTGCAGTTTGGGTAAGCAGGTATGCAGAGAAAATTAGTCATTATCATGGTTGCGTTGTTTTTGTTATTTGCTTGTTGGCTAACTGCCAGTGTTTTTCAAACCAAAGAGTTTCTTATATGAGGTGTGAACTGTTCTTACTATCTATTCTTTTAGTCCCATTGTATAACATATGGATGGATACTTTCTGATTTTTTCTTACTAATATTCTAATAAATATTTCTCTTGCTACTGCTACTGCTTACAAACTTCAAGGAGTGAGTGGCATCCAGGAATAATAATCATCTGGGCTTTGATATTTTTTTTCTTTAAATGCACACAGATATTTTTCTGGCATACTTCTGCATTTGTGTGACCAAAACATTTGGCACATGAATAGTCTCAACATGCGTAAATTGTTGGTGACCTTCTTGTCACATTTTTCTTAATAACCATAGAAAATCCTCCCCTTCCTGACAACCAATAAGAATCTCACAAATTAAGCCAACATCTATAGCAATATTTTTCTTAGGAAACTGGGATGTTCAGATCAAAACTCATTTTCAAATTAAGTATTTCATTCTTCTTTCTGAACAAGTCAACACATTGTTTTAGAAATCTATTCTGGCACTCTTTGTGCGCTTTCCACAGTTACAGCAGCTAATTTCTAAAATACACTTTAATTTTGAAGAACATCAGAAAACTTGAAGAGCAAAGGCATATGGAAATTTTGTGCTGGCCATCCTAAAATGGCCATAACCATTTTCTCATTTTGTAAATAATTGTTATTATAATGCCTATCTGCCAGGAAGAGTTGGCTTTTCTTCCACGGCCTCTACTAACAGGTTTTTGCCGTCTTTTTTTAGACACGAAATCGTTTTGAAGGAACAAGGTCAGAGGTAGAGGAGCTCATGAACAAGATCAGAAGGAATCCTCAGGAACATAAAAGAGTAAATCACTTCACAATGGAAGGCTATCTTTATGTACAGGAAAAAAGTAAGATATATTTTTGTATTCCGGTAGTGCCCATAATGTGCATGCAGGTGAGTCTTATTTCTGCAGGCAGCATGAAGATGCAAGGAATGCACAGTTTATTAAGCAGTCATCTGAACAAACGTTTGAACTCTAAGGGCAGCATTACCTTAGTTCCTAAAAAAGTATGGTGCTGAAAGTGTGACAGCTCTAAGCAAAGGCAACTGAATTCAAGGAAGTATTACTTGATTGAAGGGTGTATTTGATATTACTTTTAATAATGTCCTAATGACCTCTCCCAGAGTTGTCAAATGCTTGTCGTCAAACAGCAACACAAGTTGTCAAACTAGTCTCTAAAAATTGGGCTAGTTTAGTGTGATGAAATCAGCTGTCATTTCCTTGATTCAGTGATGTGCTTTTGTTACCTGCTTGAGATTATAGGGTCAGATAAACCAGGCTGTATGCTAGGTAGCCAGTGTCAAAAATCTTGCTGTGAAGATGTAAGTCACACAGATCATATCATGTCAATACTTCAAACAATTACAAATCCTCCTTGCTATATTAGAAAGGCCAAATAAGAAACAATAAGAAAAGTAATTATTCAGTGAGCTCAGTTCACTGTTCTTGCATGTGCAGCCACATGAACTTCAGAATCAGCTGAAAGGATTCAAAGAGGAGGTGTGTGTGCCTGAAATTGAGGGGAAGTAGAGTGGAGCAGTGAGACCATTCCTCATAGGAGCAGTGAAATCCTCTGTCGGTGTAAGCCACTCATGAAGGGTTCCCTGATGCTCTGGAACACAGTCCATTTGGTTTTAAGCATGAATGTGAAATATTGCTTATATCAGTTTTTAGAATAATAAACAAAGGTTAACATTTGTTTTACTTTGTATAATGTTCTTAATTCATATCTTTATTTTAAATATAGCATTCTTAGGAATTAAATGGGACTCAAAGTGTCATTTTGGAAAGTAGGTGAAGGAAACACAAAATGGAAATAGTACATGCTAGTTAGTGCTTCCGTTTTTTTGTAGGGCCTGCTCCCTTTGGCTCCAGTTGGGTGAAGCATTATTGCACATATAGGAAGGAGACAAAGAAGTTCACAATGATCCCATTTGAGCACAGGTCAGGAGGGAAAGTTGTAAGTATATTTTTATATTCTACACCTACGCATGCCCTATATCTAAATGAGAGGATGTATCAGATAAGATGTATCAAACTTCTTCCCTTTACACACCCCTTTTTTCTTTCTTCATGCAGTTCAGTCTGCCATTTAAGGATGTTAATCTAAAGTAATGGAATAGGTTAACAGATAAGAATTCTGCAGACTTTTCAGTTGCTTGCTTTGAGAAGACCAGAGAACAGGTGGTAGCTAACATGCATTTTTCACCATTTAGAATGTGGTTTATCCATGAGGTATTTAACTTGTTAAAATATAAATTAAGAAAATATAACAGATGTAGAAATTCCTTTCTTATAGTCACTAGTCAGATTTTTCTTCCAAGTCTGGTAGATGTAAGTGCTATAAGAGATACTGGAAAAGAGGATTTTAAGAGGAATATAATTTATACTGAAAACTGAATATAATTTCAGATATCTTTGATACCATCTAAAATATGCAAGACTCGGCACTCTGGTCATTGAATGCCTTTAATTCCAGTTGAAATAATTGGGAGTTGTGGGCACTCAGCACCTTCAAAGATGAAGCATTAAATGGATACATTAATATGGATGAAATGCATTTTGTTGCAAGGAAAAAAGATATCTGAAGCTGGAAAATATGCTTGAGTCAGTATTCCTGTAAATGCAGCACCCTGTCCTATCTTCAAATTTGGTTAGAACATTACATTGTTGCAATTTTATCTGGGTATTATATCCCATTAGTGTGAGTAGAAGAGAGATGGCTTTCATCATTTTGAGGGCTCTGTGTGTGTGTGTGTGTGTATGTATGTATGTATTTAATTTGCAAATATATTGAATTTGGGAGAGTCTTTTGAAAGCTTTAGAAAATATGTCATACTGAAAATTAGTGACATTTGGCTTCCTTAATCATTTCCATACTTTTATGAATTTTGTCTCCTAATTTACTTTAACTGTAATAAGCCATTTTAGGTAATATGGTATGTGTATAAGTATTTGGCATTCTAAAACACTATTATGAAGCCATTTTTTCTGTATTAGATCTCCCTTTTTGAAACCCATAGTGCAATTTCTTCTTTAGTGAAAACCTCCTGTGTCTGGAGATGTTGTATAAGACCAAAACTACTTAAAATGAACAATTAATCCTGATTAAAACTGATACCATTCATGCAACCGTGAGTGAATTCTATTGCACGTGTCAGTTTTAAGTGTGGCTTTTGCCATTATTTTAATGTAGATTTATCTTATTCAGCTCATATCACTGGCTTACTGAAGCTTTCAATTACTGTGTCAAACATAAAAACTTTCTTTTCACAGGGTGATGAGGAACTCTTCATCCTTACATACTGTACCAAAAGAAATATAGACAGTACAGACAGGCGATTCTGTTTTGACTTAGAAGCTTCAGACAGGTAAGCTGGTGAAATGCACTAGAAAGGACCCTGAGTAAATATTGGTAGAATTTTGTTGCTGTGTGTTTTGTTGTTGTTTTTTGCAGGGGGGCTTGGGAGGGCAGCATAGGGTGGGGTTTTTTTCATAGTGTCTTTAAGTCTGCCAATGGGAAGTAGTCACCTGAGGAGTAGCCAAACGCTGTCATGACTCATTGGGTTTTACATCAATTACGTGTAGCAGAAGCAGTGAGGATCTACACTGAAATGTACACATTGTCTGGGGTGTCACAGAGAAGAAAAGCATAGAAGAAATACATAGTAGAGGTTTTAGATGCTGTGGTTTTAGAGATAATATTATGAATTGCTGTTATCATAGTGAAGAAATGTGGCTTACCTTGACCTGAAGTACATATAGCTGTAGTGGAAGACTACAGCCACAGTGGATAATTCATATAGTCACAACCATATCATATTATGAGTCTGCTTTCCAAAAATGTCATGTTGCTGAGGATTCATGGTGCATCCTCAGATTTGAAAATAAGATCACTGGGATTTTGAAGCTTTTCATGGCTGGTGTAATAACCTAATTCATCTTGAATATTGCTACCTCTGCCTCTGCTTTTTGAAACACTACCATTCTGTTGCTTCATTTCTAAAGATAAAAGTCTCTTATTTATTTTGCTAAAATATGATAAAAAATACCACTTATCATCTACATTGTAGTCTTTCTTCATTATGAAGGTGAGAGAACCCAGCTTTATAAGGCACTGCAATTAAATAAGGCTGTGATCAGCCCATGTTCTTCTGGTCAGTAGATTATATCTGCACAGGAGAGGAGCATATCTAGCATTAAATACTACCTGGAATGATATTTTACCATTTTATGTTTTGAAATGCTCATGTTTTGTTTATTAGGGTTCCTTATTATACACACAGTGGTCAAATGAAACCAACTTTTGATGCATTACATTGATGCGTGATAGAATATGCTGGGGAGGGGATTTCTGTCAATGAGCAGTTTACCAGTAATGTTCTCACTAGTCAGTTTGATTTAGTGACAAATGTGGAATTTCTCTGTCATTGCTGGTAAGAAATTAATGAACAAGAAATGAATTTATAATACCATGCAGGGCCCAAGGAATTTTTTGTCTTTTATTTCTAACTTTCTGTGTAACTGAGCATATTCTCCAAATTTTGAGAAATCCTAAGATCTGAGAAGTCAGAGCTGAAAAATCAGGAGTTATTTTTAAAAATGCTGCTTTGATTTTTAGTGCTTCTTTCATTATCATCCCAGTATCTCTTTCTGTCATCTTGCAACAATGTACTGTCTAATCATATGCAAAACTGCTTTCTTTCTGGTTAAGTTGGCAAAGTGTTTCTGAGCTTTTGCATTCACCCATTTTGAGCTGTTAGTTTTTAACAAATATGTTTGGTCCTGACTCTTACCAACTAATGACATTCTAATTTGACATCTTTAAATTTTGTAGCTGGGTTGGTTTGTTTGTTTGTTTGTTTTTAATCAAATTCACAGTGCAGTTTGCTTTAAATGTGGCATGGTCAGTGCTATTGGGGGCCTCTGTCCTATGATCGCTAGTGTTCTGAAGATGCACAGCTGTGCTTTACGACTGTGATAAGGATCATATGCATAGTCTTAGGTCAAAGCATGGGGTTTGGTATGTTGTAGTGGTTTGAAAGGAAGGACAATTGTAGAACTTTAGAAAGGGCTTTTCAGTAGTAAACGTTGAGCCCTGTCAGTGACTTGAGCACAGTTTGGATCTGTTAGCTGACTATTTACAGATTTTTATGTTAAAAAAAAAAAACTGAGATGGTTGTTCTTCTTTCTTAAAATCCTGATGTTTATGACTGTAAGCTCTGAGGATGCCAGCAACTTGGCTCAATCTTGGGAAAGTACGTGCTACTTCTTTCTGTTTCTAGTACTCCATCATGTTAACTGGAGGTAAATGTAGAAAAATTTAAATCTTAGAGACAGAAAAGATCTTTTGTAGTAGGAAAAAGGCTTTCTATAGAGCATCATCCTTCTGAAATGCTACTTAGATTTTAATTTTAACAATAAGGAAAAGAAGGGGGGGGGCTTTGTATCTTTGGACTTTAATTTGATGAGTAATAAATAATGTCTTGTGTAGCCTAGACTGAGTTTGACCTATTGCTTCCAGGTGATATTCTTTGATACCTTGACTTTTACAATTTTACTGAAAAAAGTCACAAAAGTGACTTGTTTAGTTCTAGTTTTGACTACTGAAAAGAATCAGATGAGAAAAAGCCAAACCAATGTTTGTTTGTTTGTTTGTTTTATTAGTTCAGCTAACTACTTAGGGTATTCTTCTCTTCAGAGTGATTATGTTTGTATGGTCATGATGGTTGCAGCTCAGCACTACTAGCTGACCAGTTTGTACTGAAGAAACTCATATGTCTTCAGAAGTTGCTTTGCTTACTGTTGTTACTAATAGCAGTATTCAAGTACGTTTAGTCATGAAGGCTTTAAGTTACAGAAATTAAAGGAAGTTCACAGGCAAAGCTTCCCCCACCCACTGTAAGAGCTAAATGTCCATCATTGAGAATATTAGGGTATTACATTTTCATGGCTTAATAATATCCTCACTTTAATCAAAAGAGACCTGCTTGCTTGATTAGTGCTATTTTCCAAAGCTCTGGTTGGTTCCACTAAGTTTAGCTTGGACTGCTAAAGGCTATGTCACTTTTCTAAGCTCTGAAGCTAGGAACTCATAGATTATGTGCATGCCTTGTCCTCCCATGTCATCTGAAAAGAGGTTTTGAGCAAGAGAGATTTGTATCTGTAGAGTTCTATGCTGCCATTAAATTGAGTGGCTAGATAAAATTTGAGAGGTGAGAATGAGCTAGAAATGTCTCTATTTGTAAAAATACGAACATAACATGTAGTCTGTTACAGTTTGGAAGTAGAGGAGGGATTTGCACTGGTTTTCTCTATGCTGTTGTTTTTAGAAAACATTTTTCCTTACAGCTAGTTTGCTACTTGAAGATAGAAATGAAGAGAGTTAAGGCACAGCATTCTCTCCACCCTACATACCTGTCTCATATTAAATCAGTCTATCTGTCTTTTATGAGATTTACATATTTGCTAAAAGTAATGGCAGGCTGGGTAGAATGATTTATTTTTATTTGGCAGGAAACTAATTACCCAAATAACCTGTTTGCTTTTAACTTTCCTTGCTTTGTATACTATGCTGAATCACACAATTGCTCTTTTTTTTTTTTTTTTTTTTTTT
>NW_020451005.1:1185346-1246000 GCF_003343035.1 Apteryx rowi | reverse complement strand
TCTCTGTTCACTAATCCCTACGTCCTGCAGTTGCCCAACCTTCCTTGTTAAGAAAGTTATAATAGGGGACTTTTGTAATGAGGTACTGCATTAAGACTTAATTTTTTTAGTATAAAATATTTACTGGAAAAGGGTAATCATTTGTGCCACTGCTCTAAAGCTAAAGACTATACATCAAATAAATTGGAAATAGAATTTGACAAGACGGTGTTTTTGTCGCTGGTGAATGCAGTTACTCTGTGTGGTTGGTATTCTTGCAGGCCTGGTATTCCTGTAACCATGCAGGCCTTTTCTGAGGAAGACAGGAAGCTGTGGATGGAAGCCTTGGATGGAAAGGAAACTGTAAGCTGTGTTTTTTGTATTCATTAATAGTGTAATGGCAACATTCCTTCCACCCTCCTCCAAACCACGCTTATACTTTAACAAACTGGGTTTATGTAGTTCCCAAAACGGTGGATTTAACAAAGAAATAATAAAATTGGAATAAAGCTCAGGATAGATGAGTAACTCAGTAAAGTTCAGGATAGATCTTTGTTAATGTTGATGCGAGGTATTTTTCATTATAATGACAAACATTGATTTGTGTAAATGTTTACCATCACAATGATAATATGGGTATTCTATGATATGTGTAATATAGGTATGTTCTCTTAGCCTTATGCTGGTATGCTGCATTCCAGTGACAAGACTTTCATGAGTTAGTTATGTGTTATTATTACCTTTAAACTAGATCATAAAATTTGTGTCATCAGGGTTTAGATTGTACTTGAGTTTGCTTAATTTGTGTTTCATATCAAGAGGTGGGTTTGAACTGCAGAATTAGAACATGGCAGTGGGTTATTCTTACCATTGTAAATATTATATTGGTCCTGTAGTCCAAAAATAATGGTATTTTCCAGTTAGTGACACAATTATTTCTCTTTCACAACAACTGGGGGTTTTAACAGTAGGTTTTATTGACAGCATTGTCACAAAAGTCTTTTTAATCTGCAAAGGTGTGTATTGGCTGGGCTGGATTCCCCAATCGGGTTAAAACTTCTAGGAATGCCAGGCAGTGACATAACTCCCATGATACATTAAGGCAGTTCACAATGATTTCAGTGAACTGTGGGAAATTAGCCAGCAGAAGGACATAGGAACATGAAGCACTTAAATCACAACTGATTTTAGAGGCTGTAGCTAGGGTTGTTCTGCTCCCCAAGGAACTGTATTTACTGAGAATTTTTGAAGAATTTCACTCCATATAAAAAAATATTTATTTTTAGTTTCCTATTATACAAATACAAAAGTAGATTTATGCTAATCTCTGTTCACTAATCCCTACATCCTGCAGTTGCCCAACCTTCCTTGTTAAGAAAGTTATAATAGGGGACTTTTGTAATGAGGTACTGCATTAAGTACCTCCCCCCTACTCCTGCTTTTGAGGGGGGCCAGAGGTTCTGTTTGGGCTATTATAGTTACTGAGAGGCAATATGTTCTAGTTATAAGCAGCTGTATTCGTGCCTATTTGGCATTAAGAGGGGAAGTGTCTTGTTTCTGATTTCATAAAATTATTAAGAAAAACTTAACATCTTTTTATTCTTTTTCTGTTAGTTGTTCATCAATTTGAATAGAGCAAATACAAAACGGGAGGGAAGTAAGTATTTAAACTACTATTAAAACTAATTATTTTAACATTTTACAGTTGAGAAATGCAAAGGTGGAAATATTTCTGTGGATCCAACATAAAAGGGTTCTGAATATACTTTTGTGAATTTTGTGGTTAACAGGTTTTCACAATAACACAATTCAGCACGTATGCAAGAACTGTAGGACTGGACGTAAGCTAGACAAACATAATCCTATTCTTTTTGCCAGCTTTCTTCATGCTTTAAGTGGCTCAAAAACAGGGTTTATTTGTAAGTGCATAACAATTTCTTAATCCAGATTGTGTACACATCTGTTAGAATGCGTAAAAATGGGTTTAAAAGCAACCACAGCAAAAAGGTCAGTAAAAATACTGAATGTATGTGTTTGAAATCTAAACCATAATAAGGAAGAAGAAGAGATGGCTTTCTTTAAACAGTTAGCCCTTTTCTGTTAGTAAAGCATGAGTAAAAACAGTTATTCCCCTTGAATTGTCAGGGAGTGCATGCAGTCTTTTAACTGATGGATAAAGCTTGATTCTGGTGTTTATTATTAGAAGTTTTCCCATAGATTTTTAGTTTAGTGGTGTAAGACCAGCTCCCCAGGAGTGGGGGGAAAAAAAAAGAAAAGAAAAGCCAGATGGTTGGGGAAAGGGCGGTTTTGCAGCACAAGCTTTTAAATGAAGTTTTGATGTGAAGAAAAATAATAAGATAGGAACAACAAAGGAATGCTGGACTGCAGCTGTTGTCCTGTTAATGCATCTGCTTTTATGTAGTCAGATCATTAACTGCTGTGAAATGATATACATGTGCCCTGTATCTTTAGTGTGGGAATTCCTTTGGCTTTGGGTAGGACTCAGTAAAAGCCCTGTTGTTGCTGATTATGTTTTTCCATCGTAAGTACTTCTTTGTCACATTGGATGAACTATCTCAGATGTTGTCATTGTTGCAGTAAATATCGTTAAACTCCATTTTGCATCTGCCAACATATGTACCTAATTAGAGATCCTATTCTTTAAAGACTACTGCTGTGAGCAGATTCAGTGAAACCACTATCCCCAGATTGGGCCTTTACTTGTGCTAGGTAGGGTGGGGAGGGGAGAAAAGGGGAATTTCTCTAGAAAATGTGATGAAGTGTTCACCTTCCAGAATACTTACTCAGTTTTGCCTGAGAAGTACTAGCTATATGATTAAATGTCCAGCCTTATTTTTCAGTAGAAGACATTTTAGTAATGTCATTTTAAAACTTTTCAAACTGTTTTCTTCTTGTAGGTGCACAACTGGATAAGATAGGGTTCACCATCATCAAGAAGTGCATCAGTGCTGTTGAAACACGAGGTAATAATCAACCCAACCAAATGCTCCTATTTGTGGAGGGTATGGAGCAGCTGATCTGCTCCTGAAAGAGGGCCTGTGTGATCTAGTCTCCTGTAGATCTCTTGGAAAGACTTAACGCTGTAGAGATTATACTGATTACACTGAGCAGTGCAGAAGCTTCCTTCTGTCCAGTCCCAGCCTTTTATGTGTGACTGTCCCTCATGTAATGTAAGTGTTTTCAAGAAGTGCACAGAAGGAAGCCAATATGGGTGCAGGACTGCCCTATATCTTGTAGGCAATGCCTGTACCTTGGCTTTGCTTCTGGAGAGACTGTAATTAATTTTAGTATTCCGTTCATTGACATTGAATTTTCTGTCTTGTCATTCAAGACAAAAAAGGACAGGACCTAAATAGGCAAGAGAATAAGAAAAAATACTGACGTACTTCTGGTGGAGTTACAGCCTCATGCTAGAGGCAAGGATGCTTACTGTTACATGTGCTGACTGTCCTATCTCAAAAGGTGGAGACAGAAAGGAAAGGTCTATACTCAGAGCAGTATTCAGGAGGTGTTTGAATTTATGACTGTGAAGAGGCTCTGTGTCAGACTCTGTGTAACTGGGCATGGATAAGACCAGCTTTTGATACAGCTCCCATATGGGTAGGCAGCAGTCCTTGGATAGGCATGCTCAAATGTGAGGTGACCAGTCACTCTCAGGGGCTCAGTACAGTTTATATGGTATTACATGGGGATCTGCCCATTTTTTTGAAAGAGAAGAGATGAAAATAGATAATTTGTTACTGTATATTTCTAAGTATGCAAAAGAGGTGTTGAAATTCCTTGGTGTGAATTTTTGGTTTTCTCCTGAATTGCTGACCTTCTTGCTCCCAAAAGGGAGGTTTATGGTTGTCCAGGAATTGTTGTTGGTTTGGTTTTTATTGTCCTCATGACTTAGCATTGCACAGGGCAGAATATTTGCATTTTTCTTTGTCTCATGGTCCAACTTAAATGAAATAGCTGCAGGGAATAAAGGTTGGTCACATTTCCTGTTAATGTAGGGTCTTGCTTGTTAAACAGTGTCTTCCACGTATGCGCTTACTGTGCAATATAATTAATGAGATCAAGAAGCCTTTGTGGTATTCAGAATTTAGCATGTAAACACAAAGGAGTATCTGGAATCCTTTTTCACTTGGGCTTTTTTTGTATGCATTAAAGATGTTTTTCTAGATTAGGCCATATTCTGTCTGGTATTCTCTTGCTCATTCTCTTCTTTTGAATGTTTGCCAAATAAGGTTCTCCTCTCTCATTGTTTAAATATTTCAGTTACAAACATTTACAATCTGAATATTTCAGTTGGAAAACACTGCAAATAAAGCTGACATCCTACAAGGGACTTGCCTTCACTGCAAGACCTTCCTAAAATGTAGAATGGATCTTCTCTGTGGACTGGATGAGGCAGATTTTGTGAAAACTGTGTGTAATCATGTAATGAAAGGCTGGTTTTAGTCTACAGTGCAATGATTGGTTACTTTACAATACCTTAAGGATCACACCTACTGTAAGCAGTATGGAGTCCTTTATTATTTTGGTTTATTATCTATAGGTGTGTGCAGAGAGTTTTCTTCATGTAGTCTTTTTTGCCTATCTTTAATAGCCTGCAAAGAAAGTGGAACAACAAAACTATGGAAAAAAGAGTGAAGACTTTCTGCATATAGTGACTGTTGGGAAAAGTAGAGGGTGGATAAAGTCCAGTTCATCCTTTATGCCCTGATTTAGCAGCATATAAGAAGGCATAAAGTATATGTGCAACATCACCTGATGTTGATGTTCAAAACCGATGGCAAGCTTGCATGGATGGGAAGCATGTATCCCTGTAGCGGATCTACCTTGAAACAAACTTGCAAGAGAATCACGGTTACCAAGGTTAACTGCAGTGTTTGCTTTCTTTGGAGACATTCACTATCCTTTGTTTGTAGGACTTGCAGTCAATAAAATGCTAGTGATAATTGCTAGCAATGAAAGTGGCTTTTGTTTATTAATTCTGTTCTAGAAAATACTTAAGAAAATTGAGTATTTCAGTACTCAGTAAATCTTTTCTGAGGGTTTCAGGAGCAGGTTTTGGTGAGCTATTAGCTTTAGGAACTCAGCAATCCGTCTAGCTGTGGTTCAGCAGAACTTGGTTCAGCGATAGCTTTCCAAGCACTTGTTGATGATTTTCTGTTTACTGATTCTGAATATAACATTAACTGCATTAAAAAAAAAAAAAGACCTATCAAACAGGACACTGACATTGTGCCTGAGACTAACTGAATCATTCCTAAAGGATGAGTGTCTGTTCTCTGTTACACTGCAGGCCCTTCTGCTGATGTGTGCTGAGCTAAACAAACTGAAGCTCAGGAGAACCTGTAATTGTTTGCCTCAAAAGGGTTTGGCCAAAGAGTTGTATGCCAAGGAAAGTCTGCCTTTCAGGCCTGCAAATTTTTTACCTATACTTGCTCGTAAAGCAATTTTTACTTGATTATTTTACTTTAATGATAACATGTCAAAGTTATGCTCGGCAGAAGAAAACAGGACAGATGCCTCTTCAGAGTTTGGGCTTGCGTGCCATGTTTTTATCTCTTGTAATCATAATGGGTGTGAGGTTGGCGTGGGAGGAAAGAGAGGACAGTCTAGTGTGGGTGGAAACTGAGAATAGTCTTGTCATGTCATAGCAGAAAAAGTCTGGTATTCAGAGAGAGAAGAGCATAACAGAGATATTGAACATAAACTTGTCAATGACTGGATAATTTTTCTCAGTTACGTTCATTTTTATAAAGCCAAGAAGGAAATTATTTGCTCTGAATGAATAGAAAAATCAAAGACCGTCTTGGTTAAAATGTATATTAGCTTCCGATTCAGTGTTCTTTTGCATTGATATATGAGACTATTGCCTTTGCTTCACCTGATGGGAGACGCTGAAGCATCAAGGCAATGTTACACTGAGCCTGTCTCTTGCATAAGGAGCACAATTCTGGTTGGATTTTCACCCGTATTTCGTATCTGAGAGCACATTTTGGGATTGTTTTGATTGTTCCATTGTATTTACAATTCTTTACTAGGAATAGTACAGTGGGGTAAAAGTTCATAGAAGCATAAAAGACTTGTTTGCTCCAATAGTAAAGACTTTGGATGTGTTTTTGTGTGCAAGTAGTTGATTGTATGTTCTGTGAGCATGTGGTAGCTTAGCATTTGTAAGAGTAGGATTTGCCTTTATTTCAGAATTGCAGTAGCTGCTAGTCTGAGCTGGGGAGATAGATGGCAGCATTGAGCTGTCGTTCAGTTTTTCTGTCAATAAGGAAGATGTAAGATAGTAAGGAGAAAGCAGAGAATCTTTTCACAGAAACAATCTGGTATTACCCTGAATTGTGAGTGTCACATGTGACTGTTTCTATATTATGGAATTTGATATAAAAAGTTACATCTGCAGGACTATTAATATCCTGTGTTGCCACATGTATAATGCCAACCACCAAGGTAAACTTGCCTGCAGACATATCATACTTGCGATAGTGTAAATTATTGTTTTAGTTACAATACCTTAAATTTTTAAGCATGTTTCACAAATTGTGTGCCTCTGTCAGATTTTGGTATTGGAGAGCCAAACAACTTAAGATCATGTATATATGAAGAAAATTGCACTGCAGTGTTTTACAGCTCAAAGTTGTTAATAGTGACTGGTTGAACCAGCAGTCCCAGTGCCTGAACCTGTCAACATTTTAGTCACTAGTAAGATATTCCTTGAAAATGAATCATCTTGTCGATTGTGTTCTCTAAATGCAAAGCATTATCAGTCTTGATATGCTGAAGTTCTGAAATGTACAGATTAAAACAGAAATAGAACTGTTTCAGACTGGTTGTATGTTTTATTTAAAACATCATGTAACAGTGTGTTTAAATGTATCATTTAAAACTGTGTTAAAATATCAGTTCCTCTTTGCATTTCTTAATATCTGTTAGCAATTAGCTGTGCTTCTTTCAGGTTGATGAATTTGAACCTGATCAATTATCTGATAATTACTAGCACAAACTAATAATTATTGCTGAAGTAATATTTCAGACACTTCCACATATCCCATTTGTTTTAATATCAAGCAGTAAGATTCTGTAGTTTGGCCTCAATTATTTTTGAGCCATTAAATATATGTTACAGATGCTTGGGGTCTGCACAGTTTTGTTCTTACTTGTTTTAATGTTAGAAATGAAAGAAATCAATATAGAATTGGCAAACTAGAACTTCTGAGATGCTTCTGAGAAGCTGACAGGTATTTGACTGTAACAGTGTTTCTTCAGCTTTTCAGTTTCTTGCATATGATGCAGAAGGCTTGTTCACTGGTACTAAAAGTAGTGGTGAATGTTACATAAAAAAGCCTGATGCATTTTGGCAGAGCATTAAAAATCTTGGTGTTACTTTTGTACCAGAATTTTCCTGGAAACCTATGAGAAATTTCCAGTAAAGAATAATTGCCACTATCAGTCCAGATTCCTAGTGCTTCCTGGTTTGGAGTAGATCAAGGACTATGTTTATTTTCTTTAGTGTTGGCAATCTTTAAGTGTTGTATAGCATGTCATCACGCTGTTGTCGTTGGGGTCACTGGAAGGCTTATTTGGCTGAGCTGATAACTTCATATTCTGATAAGAGTAGTCTTGTGGCCACATAACTGTTTTTGTGGTTCTTTCTTTTGCACACAGCCAAACTGTGAGCATACTGAGTTGTGCTTTTTGATGAACACAGATGAAATACTGGAGATCTGGCTTATTCTATTAATTTGAGCCAGCTCTGAACCTGACAGCTAGCTTAAGACTCAGCATTATAACAGTGGTGCCTGCATCCTGGAGAAACAGAAGGGCCGGTTTTGCCCAGGTGGAGCTGAGAAAAGCTGCCGTAGCACCTCAGCTCCCCGCCGGGGCAGAGGGTTGAGCGCAGTGCACTAGTGGTGATGAGTTCAGCAGGTTCTCTGAAATCTGGGATGGATGAGGAGGCTATAGGCAATCTGAGGAAGAGAAGGAGGAGAGAGAAGAAGGAAAAGATGTAGCAAGACTAGGCAGGAGGAGAACATAGAAAATGTGAAGTTCTCTCCACCATATTGAGAATTACTACTCTGTATTATGGTGCATTGTGTCTGACAGTAATTCATTAGAAGGCTAATAATTTTTAAGTACTTCATCTAATATTTATTCAGGAAGAAACTTTTTCTCATATTACTGGTTTTAATTTCCCTTCTCTGGGTTGGAACAGTTTGGTATTGAAACCAGGAATTCTTCACAAGTCTTTCTTTGTTGAAAGATATTTTTAATAAAGATACCATATAATCTGTTATTAGAAAAGATTTTCTTGGAATAGAAACACAGGTGTTTCGTGGCATTTCTCTTCCAGACTGATGTGAATATAAAGGTAGACTACGGTGGTGTTTGTGCTTATTATGTGACCTCCCAAATATATGTCAGCCTCAGGACTGTAACATTTCCCTGCCATGATACAGGCTCTAAAAAGAAAGCAACAAACAAAAAGACATACCTTATTTTGCCTTCTTCCTTCCCTGCCCCTTGCCTCCCTCCCTTTTTTCTTTTCTTTAATTTGTAATTTTAGTTTTACTTACCTGGGGATAAAACTGCGTATGGGGGAAAAAAGGAAAAAGTAGGGGAGGAAATGGCTTAGAGAAGTGAGTGTGGTTGAAAGGAAGGAAGGGCGCGGAGGAATGGCATAATGGTGGGCAGTTAGTAGACTTCAGTAAGTAATACAGCAGATTTAGATGGTGGGTGAGCAGCAACAAATGAGAAAGGAAAGCGTTCCAGTCTCCGTGGGGAACGATAACAGGCCACTGCAAATATTTTGCTGGTTGTGGCTCTTCTATTCATCCCAAGCAAAAAGCACTGATCTCTGTAACCTGTGGTACTGCCTCTGGACATAACTAGTATGTGGACTAGTATGTGGTTTGGAATAAGGCCTTGTATCTTAAAGGAAAAGTTTTTACAAACTTGAAAAAGCATTAATTTGAAGGTTGGGAATAGGCTCAAATTTTTCTTTGTTTTATGCAAACTTTTTTCTTCAGTTATGTATCTGGAAAAGCAAAATTTGATTTATGAAAGAAATTTTAATTTAGCATTTGTTAGTTCAATTCTTGCCTTATTAGAATGTGAATACTGATGTGTCCAAAATGTCTCATAAAAATCTGAAAATAGCCAGTGATTTTTCTAGGAAAGATTTGTCCCTGTCTGTTTCTACTCCCTGTATCTGAAGTGGAATTGAGGTACATGAAACCTTTTTCAAAACATAACATGAACTTATCTTGAACACACAGAAGAAGAACAAAAGGATTCTTGCAATGTTTGATTTATAAAGTTGTTCTCACAGTTGTGGAAATACTATATAGTCTGTCCACCTTTGAGGAGAATCTGTTGCTCAAGGAAAGGTTTTAATGCTAAATTTTGCTGTGTATCTTACTTGCTTTGGTTGAACTTCTGCTGTTTTTTTTTCTTCTTTTGCATAATAGGTATAAATGACCAAGGATTGTACAGAGTTGTGGGGGTGAGTTCAAAGGTCCAGAGACTTCTGAATTTGTTGATGGGTATGCCTCTATTTTATATATATTTTTTCCCATATTTTAAGTCATGTCTGTTTTACTGTTAAAATTTAGTATTAAAAGCATCTACCTGTATTTTTTCTTTATATGGGCCAAATTTAGTTTGCCTTACTCCATGCAAATAATCCCCATACCACTGTAAGGTCCTTGGTTGAATACAGTGAGCAAGATCAGTTGGTAGGAGTAAACTAAGAGAACAACTAAGGAACATGCAGGAAGAAATCATGGGTTTTGTGTAAGGTTGGTGTAAGTAGGATTAAAACAACTTGAGTTTAAGAGTCTGGTCAGAAGATTCCAAATGGGCAGGTTTAAGAAACTTTGAAGCCTATTGCTTCATTGTTTTGAAGTTTCCATCTTTCTTCTCCTTTGTGTAAGATGTACAGATGATAGTTCCCTGTGTGCCTTTAGTTCATCAGAATGCAAAATAAGACGTTTAGTTTAAGCCTTTTGATGAAGAGTTGTTTGGTTTAAGAGGAGGAGGAATGTGATATACGTATTTATAATAATTATGTCTGTGCCAAAGCAGGAGAGAGACAGGGGAAAGGATTTGTTTTGATAAACTTAGTAGCGTAACTCTTATTTGTGGATAATATCTTAGACTCTCTTACATGTAGTTAGCAATGTATAGCTTTTCAGATTTTTTATATATAGCATTATTCTCATAATTTTTCACCCTTTTCTTTCTGGAAATTTAATGCAGAAGTAATCCCAGTAACTGTAGTTTTCTTGCCACTCTGATGTCCCCAGGGGGAGGGGGAAAAAAAAAAGCACCTGGATGAAATCCCTTGTCTGCCCTACATCTCTCGCCAAAGTAGTAGCCATGACTGCAAGATGTGCTGTGTTTCCAAATTTCTTGTCCTGAGCACTGACAGTACATGCAGTCAGACAAGACCACTGGGATTAGTTCATTTTTATAGAGCTTCCAAACCTGTCACTTGACAGCAAAGGTCTGATTCTCAGGGATTCATTGGTATGCAAAGAAGCTTGTTTGCAGTTTGCACCAGGCTCTTCTCCAGAACCATGCATGCTCCATCTGTGCTGATAACACAGTGTTCTTTGGCACTGCAAACTGGAGGAAGCCAGAAAGTGAATTCATTTCATTACCCCAGACATTATGTGAATGACAAAGCGCTTTTATATTATATGCTGCTGTCAGTTCAGTGCCACCTGTAGGACTCCCCCCCCCCTTTTTTTAAACAGGCTCTCTCTCCAGAAATGATAAGACATCAGGCTTGAGGGCCTATATGTCACATCAGTCTTTCATAATGACCTTGATAAATTTTAATTTATGATATCTTTCTTTAATCAATATTAACAGCACCCTGAAGTTTTCATTAGTGTATGTAAACCTGTCTGTATCTTTTAAAGTATTGTAGAAGGAGACACCTTTTGGAAATACAAACCAGGATTAATGAAAATGACTGACATGTGCCAAATTCTTATGGTGGTTTATCTGTGTTGGAATTAGCCTCAATAAACAATAACTTTTTTTTATCCATTAACCATAGGAAAAATGACCTGTCATCAATCAAAAAGTCTTGATAGAATGCATTTGATATCATAAGATGTTTTTCAATTTTGTACTTACTGACTTAGCTTGGGCGTGCAGGGCTGGCAGGCAAATTTTCCTCTTTGCCATTAGTGGTATCCAAATTAAATAGACTCAGGTTGCCAGTGGTTCAGTAGCAGCTGGAAGCGTTTACTGGGGATTCCAGCATCTGCTTTTAGTTATTTTTTAAAATTAGAAACATTTTTTCTCATTTCCAAGATTCATATACTCATTTGAAGTAGGAAGAATACAGTGGTGTCAAGATAAGACAAAATGCTGAACAGAAAACAAGGTGCAAGCAGGTGCTCTTTTTCAGATAATTGGTTGAAAGTGATCCTATCTGTGCTCGTTATCTACCTATCCTCAGAGAAGAATAAAGAGGGTTTCTTTTTGATATACAGTGATACAGAGAATTTAAAATGACAGATTAATCTTTAATCCTTTGTCTCTGGGTATACCATTAGATATCCTTTTATGTGAAAGCTCTTTTCAAAATCATAAGGAACTCGTATTAACTTTCTGTATTGTAAAATGTTTAATAAGATTTCAAAGTATTTTAAGCTACTTATCATTAACCATGAGGTCTGCAGTCTGAATGGTCCAAAGTGCAAGAAAGACTTCCAAATGGTAACCAGAGTCATTAATAGCATATAGGTTTTGCCTCTTTTTTAGAAAAGTTTATATAAAATCAGGAAAAGTATATAGACAGTCATGAGACCATCAGAAGACCAAAATATGGGCCTGCTTTTCTAATAGTATGAATGTACAGATTTTCATCTTTAATTTAAAAATTCTGTGAGACTAAGTATTATGTAAAGTGAGGTTCAACAATTAAATATACAACTCAGCTTGAAAAAAAGGCAAAGTTAATTTTGCAATTAACTAAGTCTTTGAAGTTGTTTGTAACCAGCATTGTGCTACGGTGGTCTGTTTTTTGGCAGTCAACTTGTTTAAATTTGAGTGACAAAGGCATTTGGTAAATGAAGCACTCATTTTCCCTTGAAATGTAATGTTAAATTAATCTGTGATGTCTCATTGTAAACAGGGATACAGAGTTACGACTTCAAGTATTCTGGGAATCTCTGTCATAAGCAATTCAGGTGCATTGCCAGCTGTCAGGAGGCTCAATTCTTGAAAGGCATCAGGGACCACTTCCTACTTCATCTATGATCTGCATAATAAACCTGGGGTGGTTCATTTCATACAAACTACCTGAGACAGGTCAGCTTTCATCCAGTCCCTTCTTTGTGGTGAAGTGACTGCTGAGGACTTGAAGTTTCTACTGATGAGTTCAATTTTGACTTCGGATACTACCTGGTGTGAAAAATGTCAGGCGTCACATTTTGTAGCAGCAAACTTTGAGAACGTCTACCTTTCTAAAACTAGCAGCTTTCAAAACTATTACACTGAATTCCTTGTTATTTTATATACAGTAAAAGACAGTATGCATACACTTCTACAGTGGCATACTATATATGAAAACAGAGATATTCTACTTCTAACCTAGTTTAGTGAACTGGGCTGTTTTTTATAAACCCTGGCTCCCTTATTGTCAGAAACATTTGCATAAAATTTAGAGCTGATCTGTCAAAAGCTGTTTTGTAAATGTGCATGGTTATTTTTATAGGCGTAAAGTTGCCACTCAATGCACAGTGGCTGCTACAAGAGCAAATAGCATGAAAACTAATAGAATCAATTTAGAAATTCCATTTGAAGTTCCAGTTCACATAACGGCCTGGGATGTTTGAAGTGGAGGGAGAAGTCAAACATAGCTCTGCAGTTTCATGTTTGTTATATATATATATATATATATAAAAGGAGTAGGGTGGGGGAAGCTGTGTAAAGTAACTGTAAAACCAAAAGTAAAAACATATCTTTCAATCTTAATGGCTTCTACAGTCAAACTAGGGTTTGTTTGGGATTGGTAGTAGGACCAACTTAAATTTTGTTTTCTTGGCCAAGAGATCATGAAATGTTTCAGCAATACCGTATTTTGAAGAGGCTAGTTTTGCAGGTCAGACGTTTTATTTTTTTCTTCCCCAAATTCGTCACCAGCAATTTTCATATAACCAAGTGCATCCTATGACTGTAAAGGATGAAGAGGTTGTTTGAAAGCCCTGAATATTACACAGTGGTTTAATAACAAAATTGTCATAGATCTCCTTGGTTTCTGATGTGTTGCAGGTTTTATTTCACTAATTCAGTAGAAAGGTTTTCTGCTCAAAAAAGAGAATGTGAACTCAGAAGTCAGCATGCTAAAAAGGGGAGAAAATAGATGTTTTCCTTAGAAAATCTTGAGGAGTTTGGGTGATGGTTGGCTAGTAGGATTTTGGTAGAAAACGTTATCTGACTTGTATTTTAAAATGAGTTTTAAATAATTGATATAATGAGGGAGAATATTCAGTTAGAGAAATAATTGGTTGGCACAGCCTTTACAACAGAATTATTTAGTGCCAGTGAAAGGTCTGCACCTTTAATCAGGGTGCTTAATTTGATTTTTTAAATGTATCTGTCATTTGTCTGACAAGCAAAATAAGAGTTCTGAATTGTAGGAACTGGTCAACATGTGATCTGTGTCGGTTAGCCTTGCTGTAGTTTACTGTAGCAACTGGCAGAAATGCATAGTAGTAGTAGTAATAATATAGGCTCAGGTACTTAAAGTCACAAGGTACATTGGGCTAATTTGGCCGCATACATGTGATCTTCTTGGCTTTTTGAATGGCTTTGAAGCCATTGCTTCCTGTTTTGAGACCTTGAGGCTTTTTTCATTGCAAAAAGTGTCAGTGTGCCATGTTACTTTCTATGTTCTGTCAAAAAATCTTTCCCCTTACCGATCATTCAGACATATGACAGTTCACTTTCATTCATCTTGTTATTAGCCTCCTACCAACTAACCTGATAAAAAACGGGAGGAGTTTTTTTTTAAATTGACAAACTGTCAAGAAAGCAAATATTGTTTTCCTCTTGCCTAAAAGTGATCAAGTAAAGGAAAAAGCCAAGTGATCTTGTAGAGGAAACTTTCTTAGAGAGAGCAGTCCCTTTTCTGCTTTTAAAGCAAAACTTCACACAGTAAAGAGGGTCGTATTGCAATTTATTGGCTTTTCTTCATCAGCATACCAAAATAACTGTTCATAGGCAAACTACAGAAAGGATTAGAAAAGATTTTTCAAGGTAACCTCTATTTTAAATAATGAAATAAGAACAGAAAAAGTTATATTTAGTGGGTTTTTCTTTTTCCTACATTGTTTGTGATCCACATCTACTTTTTTTCTGTGATCAGCTCTTCCCTGAAAACTATCTTTTTTAATGAAAGGTCCTTTTTTAAGGAAAGGAAGTATTTAAGTGACATACCAATTGCTATATAGAATGTTTTACATGAGGGTGATTTTTAACCCTTCAGTAAAGAAAAAATCAGCACTGAGGTACTTTTTAAAAACAGAATACATAAATGTATAAAGAGGTTTGTATATTAAGTCCTGTTAGTATTTTAATAGTAGGAAGGACATGCTACTTCTAAGTTCATGCCAGGAAATACTTAATCATCGAGTTTAATGTGTCCCTCTTCATGGAGGGCTTTTTCTTTTCTTTTCTTTTCTTTTTGAAGATCATTATAACAGTGTTTCTAACTTTGACAAACATTCTGTGATAATTTTGGCTTTGCTTGTTGAAAAGTTCTATATTTGGGACTGATTTAGAATTCCCTTTTTTCATTTCTCCCACCCACTCCCACCCCTGCCGCCCCCTTCTGATTATTTGCTAGATGCAAAAACCTGCAATGAAGTTGATTTGGAAAACTCTGTCGATTGGGAAGTGAAGACAATTACTAGTGCTATGAAGCAGTATCTGCGGTAAGTCTCTCCCCTTCCCTCTCCCCAAGACTATGAATTTCATATTCTAATTCTCCTGTGTTATGTGTTAAGTTGCATTGCTTACTTTTCCTATATTTTGGAACAGAAGTGCTTTTTCGTGCAAATATCATGTTTATTATTTGTCTTAGGGAAAGCAAAGTAAAATAATTCAGCAAAACTAATATGTTGATACAAGATAAACCCCAAAACATTTTTGTATTAGGTATGTAAGTATTTCACTGCTGATTCAGAAAACTGAAGTGTTAGCAAACTTGCTGAGAGTTGTTACTTAAATTCAGGTTAGATTATTACAAGAGTTTTTTTGCCTTTTATATTTTATTATGGTGGAGTGACAGGGGGAAAGGTTATGAAATTTGTAATATTTTTGCCTTGTCCTTCTGGCCCTCACTCTGATGTTCTAGGTGAAACAGTAATAATATTCCGAGTGTTAAGAGTCTTGGATGTGTTCTGTGTTCAAGTGACTTGTCCAATTCCTGATCAAGATATTTTACTAAATTGCCTAAGAATATAGAACTCTTGCGTCTCTCTTGTAGTTTAACACAAATGCAGTATCCTTAATCTTCTGTTTTTATTAAAAGAATTATTACTGTAAGTACTGTCAAGGAACGCTGAAGAGATATCTTCCGGTTATAAAGTCTCTCTTAGGGGAATTTTTAACTCTTAGGAAAGAGTAAAAAAGACGTGCACATAGTAAAGTATTTTCTATCTACAGTATTTCCCATCTGAGTGTTTACTACAATATTTTGTAAGCATCAATAAAGTCAACTTAATAAATGAAGGTTTTAATGCTGACATTTTAACTCTGATATCCATTATTCAATACACTTTTCATTTATGACTGAGGTTTTCAATTTCAGTTTCTCCATTTGAGAAGATTTAGAAGTTTGGTTTACAGATGGTTGCTGTTCAGCAAATTTAACTATTTTAGGCCTTTATTTTTTTTTTCCATCAAGGCATTGAATTGTGACTCTTCATATTTTGAAAACACATATGAGCAATGAATTACATAGTATATGTATACAGTTTTCATCTGTGAAATATCTCAGTGTTGTAACTGGGAAAGGTGCTTATGCTAGATTGGAGGCATCAGTTCACCTCATGGAATGTGAATGGATATATTTAGTCTTATTTTCCTCAGCTTTTCCTCTTGATAACAGGTTTTCCATTTGCACTGGAAATCATTGAAATCCAAGGGCCACCCTGAAAACAGTTTCCTCCAGTGCGAGGATTGCACTACTGAATATTAAAAAGTTTTCCTGCTTAGAATGAATACATATAGAAATGAATACAGATAAATTTACTTATGTCATCCTTGTTTTACAGAAGCCTTCCAGAGCCCCTAATGACGTATGAGTTGCATGGAGAATTCATCGTTCCTGCCAGTAAATGTTTGAGTATAGTTCAAATAGAAATCTTTCTTGATAGTACTGTTGTGTCTCAGGAACACACTGCAAATGCAGTTTAAAAAAAATTGTTCAACCCAGTAAAAATATAGCTATAAGAAATAATGAAAGCTTTAAAAATATGGAAGTTTTAACAGACAGATAAGTTTGTGGCAGACTTAGCATAGTGTGATAATCACTTCTATGTAAAAATTTTTGGCTAGACATTCAGAATATTCTTCCATATTACCTTAATTGTATAAAGATAAACATCCTATAATGGGATTGTGATATTTTTTCTTCCATTTATGAAGAGTATGAAGTTTAGTAAAAGAAAATGTACTAATTCAGGCTCATTAGAATCCTTAAAGCACTGCTGCTTGATCTTTGTTTTCAGTTCCTTGTTAGGTCTGTATCGAGGCTGGCTTGACCATTCCTCATATATCAGTAGAAGAAAGGAAAGTACAGGCCAAATTACACTATGGCTGTTAACATACAGATTTGGAGAAGAGGGAATAGCAGTTGAAGTTCAGCTGTACAGTATCTAATGTGCATGGAATTTTTTGGAAGAGGATGGAGGAAAACTGTATAATAAAATTTTTGGCAAAGTATCAAACAGATATTTAGCTGATTTGCTTTCCAGCCTGTAGCATTTCTGGCAAACTGTGGGAAGTAAAATTAAAATAAACTTTGAGACAATTGCTTTATCTTCTTCGGTTTGCTGTAATGGCTTTACAGAACTGCAGATTATGCTTGCTTATGGTCCTTAATTCAAAATGAGAATTAGCCCATGAAATTCATTGCCCCCAACACATCTTGGAGCCAGCTACTTGAGCAGACTTCAAGATACTTAGCTGGATAGTGAGTCTGCTCTTTTGTATTGGAAAGTTTTAAAGTCATTTCTTGACCTATGAAAGTTTGCCAGCAGTTTCTCACTGTATTTTCCCATCTCTATTTTATAGTCTCCTTCATAAGAGAATTAAAGTGAAGCTACTTATTTTAGTACATTATTCATAAGTAGCAAATATTTTTGTAGAGGCGCTGATTCTGTGTAGTGGGGGAGGGAAATTTAATCAACATTGCAGACTTTGGTTACTGTATCTTTAAAAATAGGTTTCCAGTGTTGTTTCCTGTTTTCCTATGTTGGCTATTTAAAACAACAACAACAACAATGCAGGGAATAATGAATATCCTTTTCTCTGCAACTCTTGGAGAAGAAAAAAAGATAAAAGGTTCTCTTTCAAACTGTCTTGCTTTAAATGTGTAATTTTAGATTGTAACTATATAAGTATTGACAGCATTTTGTGATTAATTTGCTTAGCCATTCTTTAATTAGGGTTTGTGATTTCACATATACATAAAGTACTCTTGCTTTAAAAAGGCTTAGGTTTTTGCAGCTGTCTGAATTTTGATCAGCTGATTAGAAGCTAAACATTTTGCATTTTCGTGACCTTTTTTTCTTGCAATTGGTCCAGGGGTATTCTCTACGAAAGAATTAAAAAATAAAATAAAATAAAATGAAATTTGTAACACTATGCTCTGAAGAAATATGGGGGTCTTTTATATAAAATATATTTAACAATCAAAGTTAACTTAAAATAAAATGTGATCTGATGAGTGGTCCTGGTATCAAACTACTTACATTCAGAGTAGGTTCTTAATTTTTCTGTTTATGTACCCAAGTACTACATATTATTATATAGAAGAGAAATACTTCCATTCCTTTCATCGTAAACTACTACTCAGATGTAATTCTGAGACTTAATAGAGCTTTGAGAAATAGGAAGTTGTTTTATATCTAACTTTTAGAAATTCTTGTTTTCATCTGTGTACTACAGAAGCTTACAGTAGCCAAAATTATTCAATTCAACAAACATGCACACACACACATGCACACATGCAAAATAAAAAGCACTTGCTTATTTTTACTTAATTTCTGTACTGTACTAGAGAGGGATGTAGCTGTTATTCAGGAGCTTTACCTTGGTAATCTCACTCAGTAGTTTTATCTTTCCCATGATTACTCTTCTGTGTCTTCAGAGGTCATTAGATTTTCTGAGCATTTTAATCTGCTGTAAGTGTTATCTTACGCAGTTTCCGATGCAAGGTTGCATAGATGCGGTGTTATAAGCTGCATAGTACTAGCAAAACTGAGTTCTAGTGATGAGGACAATCAATGATGCTATAATGTGAAGAAGTACAGTTTTGCTCTGGCTTTTCACAAAGAAAAAACTTCAAGAAGTAACATCTTTCTCACCTTGAAGTATATTTGTCAGCAAATGAGTTTGATGCAGCAGAATAATAACTACATCTGTCAGTTTTCAAATATAGATGAACAGACAAAGGCATCTTTTTGCAGGTGGATTGAAAGATAAGTTCACAAAGTAAGTAAATAAGCAGATAGTTCTAGAACAAGATTACTTGTGAAAACAAAGCGCATATGTTCAATTTTGCTATGTTTGGAGATATGTAAGTGTTGCAGCAGAGTGTGTGCAGTATGTTTCTGTGCAGGGGTGGGAGAAGCTTTGTGTTTCTGTGGATTTTTCTTTTTTTTTTTTTTTGGAGATAGTTATTTGTTTCTGTGTCCTGTAGAAAGTGGGAGTCCTGAATCTCGAGTTAATGCTGTTCACTTCTTGGTCCATAAACTTCCAGAAAAGAACAAAGAGATGCTGGACATTCTGGTGAAACATTTAGCAAAGTAAGTATCCTGACCTGCTTTATGTTTTGTCAGACTCTTGTCCTACCTTTGTTTAACTATGAAGGGCCTAGTTAAGTGCAGCTGGAGCTGAAGCCCATCATGATGCTGTCATACACAATACCAAGAACCAAACATGCAAAAGCAGACAAGAAGTTTGAGTCATGCTGTGTGTATTTTGGAGGGGAAGGCAGAAATCTAATCCATTAATGAAGCCATATAAGTATTTACTTTAGCAGTCCTGCCAGCAGTTGAGGTTTGATTGAAGTGAGAAAGGGAACATTATACTTTCTTTTTGCAAATTCTGGCAAAGCGAATAGTGGAGATCTGTTAGCAAATTTAGGTTGGTTTCACACTTGCCCTGGTCCAAGCCTAAGTGCATTGTATATACTTAAGTTCAATAAGAGACTGCTTTTGTTTTTAAATTGCCAGTGGAAGAATGGCTTTTCTGTTTTCCAGAATTCAGTATGACTTTATTTGAGGAAACTTTGCACAAAACAAACTTTTAAAACTTGGATTAAGGAAATGTAATGTTTTCATTTGTAAAGTAGACTGCAGTTTCCAACAGTAATGGAAATTTTTCATAATCTATTTCCTGTTTTTTCCTTCAATTCTTTTCAAAAAGTGTTTCAAAGCATGCCAAGAAGAATCTAATGACTGTAGCAAATTTAGGAGTAGTATTTGGACCAACCTTAATGAGGCCACAGGAAGAAACTGTAGCAGCCATCATGGACCTGAAGTTTCAGAATATTGTAGTCGAAATCCTGATAGAAAACCATGAGAAGGTAATGTTTGATGCATCTCCACACTTCTGAACATTGCTTGAAATGATCTGCTAGGCTTACTGTGTAGCCTGAAGTTAAATATCACATTATTAAATTACTTGATTCTAAAGAATATCTTCTGCATATTGTATAGTTTTGGCCATTTATACTTAATAAGCACTCCTGCATGTATGTAAAATGACATTTCAGGATGCATGTTTCCTGGCAGTAGCTTCTGTGTATATAGTATACAAATAGATTTTCATTATCATATTTGCATATGCTCTGTTATCATCAAATGTGATACAGGACGGGAAAAGGGAAAGCCTGGGCTCAGTTTTCAGCTCTTCCATTAAGTAGTTTGACCAAGGTCTCACTGAACTAATTGCTTTGTGCCTTTGTTTTTCTCAGAGTTCACACAGTGGAAAGATGACTTTAACTTACTATGAATTTTATAGGCAAAAAAGCATTATGAGAGAGCTAGATGTTAACATTTCCATGTGTTTCAGCTGTACGTGTGTTATTTTAAGACTTTGCATTTGAGGTAACACTGAAAATGGAAGTTGCTGCTGCTGCTGCCGTGGCAGCTGCCAGTTACTGAGATACCTTACCCAAACAAGGTGCTGCCCAGTGCAGATGTCCAGAATTATCGCTGCATGTTATCTAGACTCTAGAATTAAAAAGAAGAACCAATATGATTTACTGGTCTTGTTGTTTGGCTGGTCGTTTGGAAGTCCTTCATGTCCAAGCTGACTTCTGGAACTGGATGTCTGAGATAGTCTGCTTGTTTGTGTCAGGTTCTTCTGTTTTTTTAATTCTTTCTTGACTGGGATACAGGGACAATGGGTAGCATCTCCCTCACTCCCATTCTGAAAAAATTTGCTTTGAAAGAATTCTAGGATGTGCTTCTCCCCCTTCTTCTTTCTTATGCGCTCTGAGCAGTGAAATAGTTATTTCTTTTAAAGGTCAACAGTGTTGAAATTGGCTATCTAAGTCAAGTCTTATCTACTCTAAATAATGTCCTTCACGAGTTTTTCTGACAATGTAATTATGCCACCTCCCTGAATGATGCAGACTAGGCAAAGCTTCTGCTGGTGTAGCTGTATCCACACGGTGGATTTTGTTGGCTTAGTTGACTTAGGGTGTATTTTTATACACACATACATGCACACACACATGCATGCAACCCTTTGGCAGATATTGTTCTGCTGGAAAAATATTGTGTTGTAGATATGGCTGAAGTCCTCAGAGATAAATATTCTAAGAGGTGTAAGCTGCTGTTCATTTTGGAGTCTGTAAATGAAGGTAAGCCTTGAAGTAAGCTCATGGTTTTGAGGCTATTGCAATGACTGTACAAATTAAGAAAATAGAGCAAGCAGAGCCAGGGTGTTTTAATGGTATATGGAAGCTGAATTTAGTTCTGTTTATTCAAATCGCTAGATTGCCTCAGTTTAGCACCAGCTTATTGTTGTGCAGCCTTAGTCACTTTTATGTCTTTATAAACTAGACTTCAATTTCCTGTTTGAAACATTAGTTGTAGTGTTTTTTCTTGTTCCTCTGAAAATGTAGAGAAGTGGGGAATGGAAAATACCTCAGAATGATGTTGCAGCATTTTCCACAATTTTTATGCCTTCTTTAGAACTAGGGAGGCTATATTTTTTTTAAAGGAATTTCTGTCATTTCATTTCTAACAGTGAACTTACCATCAGTGGTCTGCCTGCAACGACCTCTCTCCCACGCTAGAGCTGCTTCCAAGATGGAAGGAAGCCCTAAGTGTGACCTCTGCATATTTATAGCAAAGCTGGTGGAGAGGTGTGTATTCAGGCACTGCAGCAATTTTATAGTCAAATTGAATATGTTGCTATTACAAATGAGCTTTCTTCCCTTAGGGCAGACCAAGGAACTACCACTAAAGGCAGACAGGCTTATTGTCAGTCTAATGTTCATTTTATATTGTTATTTTGAATTTCTATATGTTTCAGGCTTTCTAAGAGTCTTGCATTTGTGTTGTTTTATTTATAATCCTGGTGATGTCCCAGGAAAAGTCACCAGCCGTGGGTATAAAATACTTTCAAATATTTGGTGCAGCCACTAATCTGCCTCTCTGCTAATTATTAGCAACTTTTGGTAATAGAAGCTAAATCTGGAATTGTTCAAGTGTGATGGAGTCAAGATGGAGGTGTACTGACAGAAATTTGAAGCAACACTTAGCACTTCCTGCCTATCTAATTTATAGCTTTGGCAGGCTGTGGAGAGGCATCTCTTTTCCTTTGTAGCAAATGAAATGACTAACAAACTTCCAAACTGTAGAAGCAATAGCAATTGTCATTTCCAGTCTGAATACAGTAATTTGATTAGCAAAATGGTAAAAATTGTTATGATTCCTCAAACTCTCTTTAAATTCCATTAACATTTATAATGCCTTGTTGCGTGGACAGCTTTACTGAAGGAGCTCCACAATTCATTTTTAGTAGGAGKCATAATTAATTGGGTTACTAACTTTGAAATCCTGGTGCAGTAACTCCACTATTATCACTCTGCTGAGTCCTAATTAGAGAACTTCTATGCAATTTGTGTGTGGAAAAACTGGATCTGGGGACCTGCCCTGGGATAAGAATATCTTGCTTAATGCAGAAGTTGTTTTTTTAAGCTTTGTTGATAAGCACATTATTTCCTGCTAGCTAGAAACCAGTCAGTGCAACTTTCACCTTGTTTACAGACTGCATAGGTATTTCCAAACCATGGCTGGAAACCACTTATGGTAGGTTGAAGAGGAGATACTTTACAAATATCAGACCACTGATGAGGCTGAATGCCAGGAGCTAAGACCGTTCAGCCTGATGGATCATTTAACTGGCTTTACAATTGTGCCATGATTAAGACTAGAAGTGGTATAGCAGAGCATCAAGAAAGTGTTTATTTAGCTTTTCTTCTTGTCAGTTAATAGATAAGCCTTTCTCAAGTAGAGAGTATTTCTCAATGTCCAGCCAGATGAGCTGCAGAAGCAGATCTCTACTTTGAATGAAAAGGGAAAAATAGACCCAAGCTGAGACAATCTTTTGCCCAGGATTCTCAGAACCAACAGTTGTTGAAGGGAGGCAACTTCCCAACCCATCCAGCGAAAAATAGACCTGTGAATCGTCTTGCTTGCTTCTGCCACATGGCTCTAGGGCATGTGCAGCTGTGATATTCAAAGGACTTTGTAGTTTTGCCTGGAATTGCTATGTTTTGTGCCAACTGGCTGTGTGCACCAGCCCTCCTGTTGCCCTTCTCTTTGAAATTTTTTTAATGTCAGTGTCATTTCATGCTTGTTTGTCTGTCTTGTCCTTTTCTACCTTGTCATGTCTGTCTGGTCTCCCTTGATTTCCGTGTCCCATATCCTTCCCTTCACTAAAAAAGCATCAAGGGATTCATGCCTATCATCATTGCGTTCATTTGCTCTGAAGCTAAACCCTTTCTTGGTACTCCTTTTCGGAGATAACGAACTCAGGGGCTGACTACTGCTGTGTTAGTACAATGCCTGGAACAATCTTTGCTTGTTCTTTAGGTAATCTTGTGATGAATAAGGATAGTCAACTTGGGCAAAAAAAAAAGGTGTTACCTTCTCTTTCCCTCCCGCTGCCTCCCACCAAATGGTTTGAAGGACAGAAATTTATTTTTCTTCTCAAGGATTTCACAGACTGGGAATCTCTGACATCTCAGCACTTCTGGTCTTGTTATCTGAGTTGCACTAAGGAAGAATGGCGGTACACTCCACGATGACATGAAGAGCATGCATATGTTCTTCTTGCTGTTCTTTATAATGTTTTGGCGTCTCATTGGAATGAATGTCACCATTCAAAGGGGTTATTTATTTGTCATTTAGAGATGCCTCAATGGTAATGTGAGCCATTTTGGTTTCTCAGTTCCCTGAACATTATTTTAAGAGGAAAAAGAACAGGATAAAAAAAGAAGACTAAGAAATGGAAAAAAGATGAGGGAGGAGGTTGGAAAAAAAAAAAATCTTAGTGGGACTGGAATATGTAAACCAGCATATGGGGGAGGAGAGAATAGTGAGTACAAATAGTAAGACTGCAAAAATGGAAAGGAGATGAAAATTACAGTAAAAGAAAGTTGGGAGAAGAAAAGAGAAAGTCCGGATAGAAGTCCCTTAAGGCAATTAGGAAGCCAGAGTCTGCTGAAAGGGAATGGTCATAATAGAAGATACTTTTTTCTAGCATTCAGACAACCTGTAGGCAAAATTATCTCAAAGATGTTCATTCTGAAAAAGTGTACTACTTCCTATATAAAGAACAAAGACTGTCTTCACTTGTTTTCTTTGTTCATCTTTTCAGAAAGGGCAAGAATTTTACATACTTGAGACAAAATATATCTTTGTTTTAGCTTTGTGTTTTGTTCATAACTTAGTCATACGGAGAAATTTTTCAATGTTTTAGTTTCTTGTTCTTTAAGTAGGCACTTTTATAAGATTTTTTTTAACTAAAGAGAAGAGAAAAATTTTATACTACTGAGCTCTTAAGCCAATATCAGCTTCATGTGTTACTATACTTAAAAATCTTTAGTCTTAAAACAGATCACAATATATAATACTTACAATATTAATGATACAGATGGGAGAACCAGAAGCAGGTGAATTCAGTTGTTCATTTGAGAGTATGAAGTGGTACTGTCAGCTATGGGCCATGAGTCTCCACTTAGTAACCACTGTATGTTTAAAGGAGTTCTGTTGCAGGCAAATCCTTAAGAACTTTTAGGGCATAGTGGCGCTGCCATCATTTAAATTAAGACCATTTTTTGACAACACACCAGATCATTTAAAGTGCAGGTAAAGGGACATATGAGAAATACTAAAAAGGGCTTATTTCAACTTTCCTGTTGCTTTGCCTTTGACTGCAACAGGGGACCAAGAAGCAATGCATTGCAGTTGTGGTGGTTTGCTGTGGTGTAGCAATTTGAAACATCCCCAAGCTGAATGTTTCTCAAGTCAACAAGACTTGGGAATAAGTATACACTAGGACGTCTTCAGTAAGGCAGAGTTTGGAAAGCAACACACGAGCCTCAGTTTGGGAAGGCATTCAGCCTGTGCTTAAGTTTAAGCACATAACTAATCAGAAGTGTCACTGAAATTACTCTTGGACTTAATTCAAAGTACATGCCTTAATGCTTAGCTGTCTCTAAAGAAAAAAAAGCAGCAGGCACAAAAAGGAACTCCATCATGTTTCCTGGTGGAAGTCACAGCAGCTCTTTCGTTCCAATATAGCATGTGCAAACCCTTTCTCTGCTCTGTGGTTTGCAGAGAGCTCTTCCACGTGAGAGAGATGCATGATGTTGTAACTGACTACAAATCTTTGTTTCATTTAAAAGACTACTGTTTTCTAAATCTTGATTTAGTTTATGGCCTAGTAAGAAGGCTGTGTGCCAAATCTCCGTGCATGTTTATGATTGCCACTGATGACATTAAAAGGAGCTGCTTCTGAATCAATACCTGGATTGGTATGGCCATCAGACTGCTCCAAAAGAAGCAAAACATCTACTGTGAGTCACCATATTAGATTAAAAAAGAGAAGAAATACAAAAGCCATACTCAGAGATAAAAAGCAGTCTGCTAAAATGCTGCACTATAAATACATGGCACATGTACAAGTACGTGGGCACACATTACTGCCTTCTTGATGGGAACTTCCCTCAACTTCATATGAAGTTCCTGAGTGATACAGACCTCATCTTTAAAGTGCAGCACAGACAATGTCTCTAAGCATGTAAATAGAAGTGATGATAAGGGAGTGGAATTCAGATGGCTATTTCTTTCAGTCTGGATGGTCATAGCACTGTGCTTGCATGGAGAAGCCAAAAGAGAAGCCCTTATGGAGAATGCTAAAATAGGTGTTCTAAATAAAATTTTGTTAGTGAAAGAAAAGTATTCTGTGAAACACTTTAGGACATGGGGAGGGGAGTAATTTTTGAAGAGTTTAAAAAGTGAATTCTTATGCAGAAGCAGTGTGACCTAAGAGTTATACTTTATTGCAGCTTCCTATGGTAAGTAAAGCATTGAATTTAAAAACTCTGTTTTTCTTTTTGCTTTATATTGGCTAAGCTGATGTGAATGGCATCCTGCCTGATTGCTGCCAATGACAGAGCACTGAGTAATAGTGCAAGATGGGCTCGTTTTTTTGTCTGCCCTCATCAGAATTCTAGTGAGCTTTTGCCCTACCAAAGAGGTTAGTGTATTTCAATCCATTTTAACAGATTTTAAAATAAATATGATGTGGCAGTCATCTGATAATCCTTTATTTCCAATATTTTTGTGTGCAGGCCRCTTACACTAATGAAGCATCAGTACTTTATTGCAGTAGATGCTGGACATGTACATGAAGAATATATTCTTTGCCCCCAAAACCTTACAGTCATAACATAAGATAAGAAATGGATTTTAACAAAAACAAAGAGCAGAAAATATTGTACAAAGCAAGGAATGATATAAATCCTTATAATGGCAGCAGGGAAATTACTGCAGGAGGAAAATATTGGCAAGGCTGTATGATAAAGTTGGAATAGTGTCACTTCCAAAGACATTGACATTCATTCTGATGGTTTGTGCAATGACAACATGATAGCGGGTCAAATGTACTTTTTAATCTCAAAGTATAATTATTCAGAGTCCTGTTGATTAATTTTGGAGAAATCTAGATGTGAAAATAATATATACACACATATATATATATATTTTTAGAAAAAAATAAAATTTCCATTAAAATTTGAGGGGAGATCATGTTCATTTATGTCTGCTCATGATCTTTTTGCTGGCCCCCAACTTATGTTCTTAAGTGCTGCCTTTTATCTTCTCAGGACTTCTCACGCTCTTTGCAAGAGAAAATACATGCAAACATTCTCCTTCTGCTTTATTTTCCCTTTAGTAACTAACAACATATATTATGTTTTAGAAAGTCAGGTAATTGAACTGAGTATTTCATCTTTTTATTTAAAGGGCTTTTTTTGTCCCTTTAAGTATTTCTTGTAACTATACAAGGTACACAAAGCCATTATGTGAAGGTATATTAGGGAAGGACAACCTTTTTATAAAATACTCTCCTTGGTGTGGGTTACAGTAGGTGAGCATAGAAGAGAAGGTGAATCTGCTGTTTCTGCTCATGTGGTGGACAAATGTGTGGTATTTCAAGCCTAGTGTGTTGTTAACTCTCTCATTTCCTTCAATGAATAAAATGGGTTGGTTGATAGCAGTGAACAGGCTGCTATCAGGAGCATTCTTCTCATGAATTGTTAAAAGGTAAAATGAGACGTGATACAGGGAAGTTGCAGTCTTCGTACCAGGAGTGCTACTTTTAGAAAACGCTGAGTCAACAAACTCGTAATTCGCAAGTGATCAAAGGACACACGTTTTAACCTTGGTATGTTTTTTTGTTCATCCTTTCACTGCTGTCCTCCGGACTGTAATCTCTTGTTTTACAGGGTATGTTTAGTTTCTTCATTAAAGCTCAAACATGAACTATGTGATTCAAGGTAGTCAGGCCAAATGAGTCGTTTTAAGAATTTACATACATCAGGTATGCCTACAAATGTCCTCAGTTCTTTTCTCGCTCTAGCAGTTTGTCTTCCAGTGCCTTTTGTATTAAGAGGGGCCAGATAGGAGGTGTTACAATTTTACTATGAAGTTGAGACCTATAGTGTCCACAAGTTCCTCAAAGTAATGTTTCATTTGGTTATGGTAGCCAGGCTGCCAGGCAGATTGTCTCATAAATGACATCTTTGCAGCAAAGAGAAGGCTGGCTGGAAACTTCTTTTTTTTAGAGTTTTGTGGGTTGTCCTTTGGCTCTTGGCCAAGGATGTTTCCTGTTTCTAGTTTTGACTTTTATCCAGTTACTTTTCAGGCTGCATACTCTGTTGTGCTGTAACTAAATAGTGTGTGCCAGGCAACATCAAGAGCATTATTGATGCTTGCTTGTTGGTGGCCCTCTAGAGGTTTAGCTTCAGGCATCCCTCAAATCTTTTTTGATTTTTTTTTTTTTTTTTTTGCAAATATAATGATTGTGAATACTGTATAAAGGTGTTTTATGGTTTGTAGTGAAATTCAAGCCTCAAAATCCAAACCCTCAGAAAATCTGCATCTCATGCAATCTCACAGAAGCCAGTGCACAGCAAACCATATTTAATAGCATGCGGCTGCCGAAGCACAAAACTTGGGAGATCTACTTTGAGTCAGGTACACCTGTGTTGGAGTGGACACAGTGGTAGCCTTGGGGAGGTAAGTTACTTCAGAATTCTAGTAAAGTTGTTGATGATTTTTATTGAAGACTTTGGAAAACTTTTTTGAAAATATTTTGCATGGTTTGTGGAAATAACCAGCTTTATCTCCTTACATGCACTGAACACAGTTTCTGTTTAGATGTCAATAATTTCTAGTGTATGTATTTTATATCTATTGATTTGTGTGTATGAGAACTGGAAGGAGAAACAGATCATGTTGACCAAAACCAGAAATGAAATAGGCTGATCTATCACTGTCCATAATAAATTAAAATGCAAAAAGTCAAAACCCACATTTTCTGAAGAATATTACTTCACATATTAAAGATTTCAATAATGTTTAGTTTAGAACTTTCCTGAAATGATTATAATCAATACAAAAATCAATTTTGAAATAAAACTTTTGGCCTCTCCTTCTAGAAGCTAATCTTTGCAGTTTCTGTTATGATTAAACTTTTAATTTTTCAGTAGCTCCTGTTAGGTTCTGCAATCTTTCCAGTTAAAAAATCTAGAGCTGTACATCATATTGAATGTGTTTCTTACTGTTAAAAATATGGACTATAATTAGAATATTAATGGCAGAGCTGCCCCTTTTATGGCAATGTATTTTAAGATGTATAGAATTTGACATCCTTGTTTTCACCTTGCACTTCCTGAAATGCTTATATCCACAGTAAAATTACAACTTGCCATAAATGGTATTGTTGCTTTATGTTTGCGGACAATGGCACAAGGCATGGCACAGCCACTGTCTTCATTACCCTAAGAGATAAAATGCTTATGAATTCTAACAGGGTAAGAACACTTTGTGAACCACTAAAACAGTTGGCCTCTTCTTCTGAGCAGTTTTGTCTCTAATATATATTTTTTGTTTTTGTAGAGGTTGCTGGATGTAAGCTGAATTGAATTTCCATTACACTGAAAAAAAACTAAGTCAAGAAAAGACCATAGTGGTGATAAGTTTATCTTATGATGTCCCATTAGCTGCTAGACCACCAGATCTTAAATTACTGTATATTATAGCCAATTACCATGGAAATGCGAGGAGTACAATAGCCATAAGATGTATGAGGGCGGGGCAGTGTATGTGGCCCAAGTGGACAGTGTTTTATATAGTTCAATAAACATCAGCTGAAGTGTGTGTTTGTGTCTGCGTGTGTGTTTTATTTACCAACTGCAATTCAAATATATATTGAGGGGAAGTTACCCAGATAAAAGCCTGTACTAATGTTCTTCCTGTCTTGAGAAATACTGTCCTCTAAAAATACTACTGTAGTAGAGGTGGTTATACTAGTAGCAGAATTTCATAGGGTTCAAAATGACCTTGGAGTTCTTTTTGCAGTAGATTGTAGATAGAGTCATCCTTTTGCAGTAGATAGCAACCTCTGGCACGCTGATTCTTTTCCATGTATTCAAGGATAATAGATGCATGTTCTGAGTGGTTGGTGTTATGAGAGTGAAATGGGGGTTTTGTCTTGCAACAAAATCATGGCACAGATTTAAATTGTTATTTTTTTTTTAATATAAATTTATTCTCATTAGCTCTATTACTAAGTCTCCATTTTTTTTCTCCCCTGTTTCTCTTCCAACTCTGTCCTTGGTGTTTGCCTCCCACTGATTTTTAGAGGAAATTTTAATTACCCCAGTGATACAAAGCAGACAGAGATGACCTGATGTCTGGGGCTTTTCTTAAAATGATTCCTGGCAAACATACTGAAATTCATTAATTAGTCCAGCTTGAGACCGGAAAGGACAGTGCAGTATTCCCATGTAGCGGCAGAATCTACAGTTTCAGTGCAGCTGTACATCTAGTCATGAATCTATGGAATAGACCTAGTTAAATCAGGGTATTCCTAGCTATGGGGTTTTTTGAATTTCTAAAAGCATCTCTACAATAGCTCAGGATCTAGAGTCCAACACTGTTGTTGCAAATTAAGGGGAATCTGGCAAAATTCCTTGGGCTATTGCCATATGGATCTGCTAGTAGAATACAGTATGATAATAGGCTGAATTTGGCTCATTACTCTCAAGAAATGCTTCCATAGACTTTGTGGGACCTAGGTTTAGAAATTGGAATGTCTGTAAGTAGGAATGGTCTTGGTCTCACTCCTATAGACAGAACCGTTATTAGCAGTACATATGCAAGATGGTTAGCGGTTTGTTTAGCTCTGTAGAGTATCCATTTTGTACTATTGCCTATGGAGAAATAGGTCAAACATACCAGTGTTTTAAATAGCTCAACAAGATTCTCATCTTTTTTTGCTGTAGCTTTTACACTGCAGGCTTGAAGACTGACCCACTGCTTAACTCAGTGTGCATCTTTAAATTCTGCTTTCATATAAGAGCAAACCTAAACAACCATTTAAAATACAAACTAACTGGAATAGGAGTGACTGATGGTAGAATTTGTTGCTTGATAAAATTTTGTGAGTGCTACATATATAAGTTTTCTCCAGTATGTAAGTTGTTTCTTTTACCTTCGGGGTTTGCCCCCAGGTAGATCAATAGCAGGATGCTAATGCTTCTGAGAACTAAAATGTAGAAGATTGATATTCTATAAACCCAGTGCAGTTTGGCCAAAGTCTCTAAAACTATATAACACTGGATGTGACTGCGATGTCCTTAACCTTTGAGGTTGGTTTGGTACATTTTTTATTCTTTCTTGAATGAGGTAATTCAATGACCAGACTTCATTCTTGTCTTTATGTAGGCATTAGTCTAAGCTGCTGTAACTTTGGCAATCCAAATGAATGATGGTGGTAGGTCTGGATTTTTACATGAGGGGATGAAATCCCACCCTGTTCTCCTGTGGGTGGGATTCCATCCTACTGGATATGAGAGGTTGCCTTGCTATGCCGCATAGTAGCCACAGTTTGCAAAGCAAGGAGGTACTCTGGAACTTTGTCAGGTGTGCTCCCATACTGTTGTGCAAGTAAGTCAAAGCACTGAATTGTTGGTACCTTTTTGGGTGCCCTCCGAGTATATTGCTTGTGTATTATTTTGAATATCATCTCCTGTGCAGATGCAGTGTACTTCTGATTACAGATTTTGCACAGCAGGAATCTTTTATTAGCTGTGAAACATTTATACTTAAATGCTATTTAAATAATTAATAAGGCCAGGAGCAAAGTTGAATTAAAAAATCTGTTCTGCCCACAACTGGAATAAAGCATGCTTCCATCCCCCCAGTCTCAGGGAGATGTTACAATGCTTCTGTCAGTGCAAGAGCCAAATATCCATTAAGGCATGATGAAAAGTACTTGTCAATTTAAGTGAAGGTAAACTCAAAGAAAGCAAGAAAGAGAAACTGAGTGCTATATGTGCACTTCTCAGGGCAGCGGTTGACTTTCTGCTTGCTTTTCTGATTCTTGCCTTTGTAAAACTGTGGTATGAACTGTAGCTTTGGCCTGCAAAAGAAAGAGATTGTTGCTGCTGAAAAGGCAGGTCTGGTCAAGCAAGGGCTGTGCTGGTGTTCATTTTCCTACTGAAAAGATAGAAAAGACAAAAAAGACAAAAAGACAAGAGTAGAGGTGATCACAAATATGAGCAACTTGAAAGAGGAAGAATGACCCCAAATATACTTCCTGATGTAACACATGAGGGCAGGCTGCTGTTTCTTTTATATCAGAAACAACCAGATCTAGTAATATTCCTGGTGTTTTTCTTGTCTCAGAAAGTCCTGCAGGACAACTCATGCTTCTCAGTGATTTCAGGGCTGAGTCTGACAATTAGGCTCAATTTGCTCTGCATGAGTAAATTACAAATAGCCAAGAGACTTCATTCTCTAGTGCACTTCTAAATACCTCTTTCACAAACCTCTTTCTTCTCAGTGGTGACAGATATTGAATGTTAGCACAAGAAGAGAGAGAACAAGGGCTTATAACGTTGCATCAGAGAAATGTGGGAGTGAGAAAGTGGGAGTTTATTTGTACCCTTGTCCTTGCCTTGCCCTGGTTTCACTGAATGTAGAGAACTGGGGGTCTCATGCTGTGCAGGAGCTCTTAGCAGGCAATTTTCAGCTCCTTAGAAAACAATATACCACTTACTGACCTTATCCCAGAAGCGAAACTTCGCTACCAATCTGTTATGCCAAAAATTGGAGAGTGGAGTGAGGTAAAAAATGTGGTGGGCCTAATGCCCACCTGAATGTCTGTCTACAGAAGGTAACTTTGACAGGAATCAGCCCAGCATCACTAGTGGGTAGCGCTGGGTTGCACAGAGCAGTGCTGTTGGGAAGCATTGGTGCACAATTCTGCCACTAGCTGGCCTAAAAAATAAAGGTGATATGATTTAATGCCTTCTCACATCACCCAGTTCTTGGGTGGCTGTGACCAGTTCAGGAAAGAGCTAGGAGTGGTAAGCCTTTCTCAGCTAGAAGAGAAATGACAGTCTTTTGAGAAGTTCCTAACAGTGAAAGAGAAGACTTAGTGCCACCAAATTTTGTTTTATGAGGGGAGGGATAACTGCTTTATAGATTATGATCGTGTCTGAGGGGACTGATGGCTGCCTGGCTCAAATATCATTGTGCAGTTAGTTAGCATGTGCATGGACTTCTACAGTTTGAAGTGCACTTTCAGTGCTTTATGGTTATTTCTCCTGTTTGTTGTGTAGTTGTTGTTTTTTTTTTCATAAAACAAAACAAAAAGAAACAATTATTTTTCCCACCACATAGCTAGTTACAATCAGAAATCTGCTTGGATTCATTACCTGCCTCCAGCTCATTATCCTGTTCCCTCTCTGGCACTGGATATTGTTGAGTAAGAATTGTCTTTATGGTTTTCTTGATTGCGTTTTGCTTTTGTGACTCTCTTAATCTCTCACGTTAGTAATTTTACAAGAGTATATTGAAAAATTCATGAAGGATCAGGAAAAAACACAGAAGAACTTTACTGCAAGCTGTGCAAGTCACCTGCATGCAAGAAAGCTCATCTCTTACACAATACTCCTGAGTAATACTTGTTCTTCTCATCCTTCATTGATTTCAGTGGAGATGCATGGATAAGGCTGTAAAATTAAACACAGCTGTGGAATGTGACGTAGTAAACAATATGCTGAAACCTCTTGGCAGAGAACTACTTACCAGAGAGCCCAAATGCACCACTTAGTCTATGGGAAAGATGGTATTAAAAGTTTTTGGTGCTCTTGAATTTTTCAGAAGCAGATATTTATCCCTAAAATTGCTCAGTCTAGCCTTGTACTTGCACATAAGGGGGCAGTGTGGTACTGTTAGCCAAGTGCCTTGCAGGTGCGCATTAGACTTCATTATTATATATTGCATCATGTTGTAAAAAATGGCTTGAGAACTCTGAGTACAATTAGAGTTTTGTGACTGTCTGCAAGTGAAGCTGCGTCTGCACTGGGGAGAAGCAGGTTGCACTGTTTTCTTTTCTCCTTTGTATAAATATTTTGTTTGCTTATAGAGAGTTCTGTACATTATTTTGGTTCTCTCTCATAATCAGTGTTTGTAGGCACATGAAGGAGTAGGAGCCAGCTTTCTTAAAACTGGTATGGGGAAATTCAAATTATGTCATTTCGCCTCCCCCATCCCCAGGGCAATATCCACCCAAGGGGAGCAAATCCAGTATTTCCACTGGAGCTTTCCTTTGCATACAATATGTAGGCTTCCTGACCACTGCTGCTCAATTTTGACAGTATGATCATTCTTCTCTGCTTTTCATGGAGAAAGGTGTCTCTGCTTATTTTGTACTGTCACAGTCTTCTACCTGTCAATGAGAGAGTGATCATTAAGTAACCACTTAATGGCAAGAGAATAGCCAGTGTATATATAAGTCCTTGGGTCATCTAATTCCTGCACACATAATATTCAGGTTAGGATATGATGCCATATAGTTTCTCATAATTTTAACATGATGTCTTGAGTTGCTTACCACAAGGTGATTTTGGCAGTTTCCTTGTGTTTTGTGTAGCCTGGCTGGCTTTTAGCTTCATGCTGCACCTGAGACGTGCTGTAGTAATCCAAAAATGTGTTTTCTGTGGTGGCTCTTTATTTATACCTTCTGCATGAATTTCTACTTCATAAAAAGCTTCTCCTTTGAAGATTCATTATGAGTCTCCTCTTTGTAGCATTTCCCATACGGATATGTGGCTTTGGGAGACTGCAGGGTACAGGAACACTGCATACTGTTTCATTATATTTTGGTATATTACTATGTTGTGTTGCTGTAAGGTGCCCTGCAGACACAGGGCTTCCTTTTTGTACAGCTGCTGTTTGCGTTTATCTTCTGGTTTGTCTTTGATGAAATGGATAGTTAAGCTAATTCGTTCATGTGAATCTGCCATGATCAGTTGTAAAACGCTACTGTTAAATTGTGCATTGGCATACTGATAATCTTCTAAAAGTAAATCAGCATCATTAGATTGCACCTTGTATGTGGCAGTTAAAGTAAAAATGCCATCAACTTGAACAAATCCACATCGCTGGTTTATCCAGAGAGAAATGACATGGTATTTTGTATGGAGGGGTGATATGCTAATGGTCATGACTGTAAAGATAAAATGACAGAAAATGAAATCCTTTTTGTATGTGTCTTCATGAATATCATCATTTAATAAAAATAAGATTCAAATGTAATGGCTAACTGAAAAATTTTGTCAAAATTATAGGTCCTAGCTAAAACTGTAAAACATTTTGATTACTGGTTCGTAAAGTTAGTGTCTGTCCCTCCCCCTCCATCCTAGTTGGCAAGTGTGGTTGCATGTATTTGGTCTGTGGATTAACTGATTTGCAGCTTGGTTAATGTGTAGACAGTGGTCTTGCTTATTTTATTTATTTATTTATTTATTTTAAAAGCACTCATTAAAGACGTACGGCACACTCCCAAACTTGAAGGAATGGATTTTTGGCTCCTGCCTGCTTTGAATGAAATCCAAAGCTAATGTTGTTTGATAATGGTTTACAGTTGCATTACACAGGTTGCTCTTCATGATAAATAATTGAAGCCCTTTGTGTTCTTGATTGCAGATTTTCAAAACCCTGCCTGATGCCACTTTCCCTGAGCCAATCTCTATGTCAGTATCTCCTCCAAATGCCCCACCAAGGCAATCAAGAAGACAAGGACAACGTAATAAGAGGCCTCTGGCTGTGTACAATCTTTGTCTTGAGCTGGATGATGGTGAGATGTTAGTTATACTTTCAGTCTTTGCAGCAGATTGTTGTTATTGTGTATCCTGTCTTCCATAAGTGTTTTTGCTTCATGTTTCATTGGTATACGTGTATGCATGCACATGCATGCTTGTTTAATTGGCTTGGAACATGTAAAGAAGTAAGGAGGTTATAGAGAGCATAGTTTTCTGACATATGTTTAAAAGTAGGACAAACTGTCTTAAATATGCTTTTCCCCTCTAAAAAAGAAGCCGCTCCCATTTCTTTTGGGAAATCTCTTTGACCTCTGCTGAAGATTACACAGTCATAAGATAAATGGAGAGAGAACTAAAATTAAAGCAAATCTTTTATGAGAAGAGCTAATGCACTCTACTGTTAAATTCATCTGGATTAAAGGCTCAGATCACCACTGCACTAGAGAATACTACTACTTCACTTGAATCTTTAATACCTTGGTGTTACTAGCAGTAAATACTCATAGACTTGCTTGACTGTTGAGAAGTTAAAAAAAAAAAAAAAAACCTGTTTTTGCATGGAGTCTGCAGTAGCAATGTACAGTGAGGCATAGGGTATATAACATCTTATATATTCTGACTGTTGGCCAGAAAAGTAATCATTTTTTTGAAATCTCATTGCTTGGGGCCACATACAGTACTGAGAAAGCAAGTCAGGGCTCATTTTATGTTAGAGATTTTCTCCACCCTATTCCCTTTTTCCCTCCTGATGTTGTTAGTCAATTATACTTTCACTTGAAGAAGCATAGGATCAAGGCATGAAGTTCAGTTATCAGCAAGTGAAAATAAACAGGAAGATTTTGAACTCATGCACTAGTACGAAATTCGCTGTTGAACTGTCATTGAATCAGTGGTCAACAGTGGTTAATTTGATAAGGAAAGAGCAGAAACAACAGTTCTAAATGCAAGTTTTAGAAATAAACTTAGTACAGCTTATTGTCTCAAAGCTGGTTTTAAAAAGACTCTGCAGGAAATTCTTCATGTCTGTCATCAAGTTTATTTCACTAGAGACATGTAATCTTTGTTCCTTTCTTTTCCTGCATCAAATATGAAGCTAAATGTATTGACTAGAAAGTGTTTAAGGTGCATCTACTTAAAAAGCTTAAAGCTGTGTGAATATGCTAGCAAAAGCTAAGAAAGCTCTTAAGCTGTATCTGCAATAATAAAGTAATCTTCCGTTTATTTATTTATTTATTTATTTGCAATTAAGACACTCAGGGTTGTTTAAATCTAATTTTGAATATGAATCCCAGTGGGTGACAAGTGCTGCAGCTTTTCTCCAATTCCATGCCTCAAAGTGTACACTGAGGAACTGACTTCAACCCGAACCCAGTAGATGGAAAATTCTTGATAGATGTTTGTTTAGTGTAATATCCAAAAAAGTGATGTTACTGTTAAAAACTATTTTATAAATGCTCCATTTCTTCTAAATACAGTCCATGTTTTTATCTGGTTGAAGCATTCTGAACCAAGAGAAGAACGAGGATTGTTACAGGTTTCTAATTGTTGTATATCATACAGAAATTTGGTACTTGTCTGGGAGTTTAATGTGGTGAATTGCTAAGTAATCTGATATATCATTATAGATGGTAGAACAGTGATGAAGGTGGAATTGCTGCGACTGTGAAGTCATGGTTCTGTGATGCATTTCACTGAGTGTCAGGGGGAGCTGAGAATAATAGTTCCCCTTGTGACTTCTGAAAAATAGCCTCTGTAGCATCTCCTGCTGCTGCTGCTGAAGGTAGCAGTATCCCGTAGTGGCTCTCGATATCTTGTTGCTAGAAGCTGGCTTTTGATGGGTGATTAGTCTGAGCTATATGCTAATGCCTGTTTTATTTGCGTTTTGGCCCTATAGTCATATGAGGAGTGGTGGTCAGGAGCTGGTGCCATGGTTGTTTGGCCTGTGTGCAATATACATTGTCTTACAGTACATTGAGCCCAACTGCATCATGGCAGGACCTGAGGAACTGCTCCAATGGATTGGGTACATAGTACATAAATGAGCCGGGCTGATTAATTGTGTAGTCACTGACTAGAGCTCAGTGCCTCCAAATACGCGCTGTGGCCTTCGGTTACTTTCTTTTGTGGGGTGGGGGAATAAAAGTGAGCCTGGGCTTTGTTCCATATTTACCTAGTTTCTTGGCCAACAAATGCATGTTTTATAACTGCTCTTTGGAAGATTTTATCCTGTGTGTGTTTTTAACAGGAAATTAAACCTTAAACCCCTTCCCTCCCCCCTCTTTATTCACAATGGCATGAGTTAAGCAGCAGGCATAAGCCAGTGTTTTGTATTTCCTGGATATGGCCAAATTATCATAATCTTGTTTTAAACCAAGTAGCTAATACATATTTATCCATAAACATATTTGTAGACAATGTACCTTTAAAGCTATTGTAATTATATATAAATATTTTCTATGCCTTGAAACTAGAAGTGTTTTGGAGACAAAATCTCTCCATGCTGGAAAACTTCTTGAGAGTGTTTCGTTTAGGATTGTTATGCAAACCAGGAAATTGTTAGAAAAGCGGAAACAAGTCTTTAACTATCAGCTGCTCCAGGGAGTTAACAGGCTTCAGAACCTACTGCTAGAATTGAAAATGCAGGGCTGAGGCCAGTTTTCTTTTTATAAGCACTTTTTCAGTCAGAAAGCTTCTCGACTGCACACAGAGTGTATGCAGCTACCACCCAGAAAGGGCTGTAACTGAAATAAATATTCGTAGATACAATAACTTGAAGAACACACACTATGTTTGATTAAAATCTTTATTTTGTCTTCTAGTAGTTAGCTGAGTTATGATAGTGCATAAATTTTCCTTGTACATGGCAATTAGGTGATGTTAAACCTATTTCCAAACAATTCAGGTATTGTCTTTGCTAGAGTAACGATCTCCATTTCCTGAAAAACAAAGTGAAGGAACAAATGATAACGTCCATTTTTCTTTCAACTTTTTTCCTCCATGGTAAGCCAGTTACTAAATTTTCATTCTGAAGTTTTTCAACATTTCAGTGTCTTGTTTAGAACTACACTTCATGGGGAACTGTGAGCCACTTTCATACGTGGCATCATCCCAAAGTTTTTGCTTCAGCAAAATGAGGATTTACCTTAGATTTACATTAGGATCAATTCCAGAGTTTTCTTGCCTTCTCAAATGAGGACTTGATTTTGGTTTTGTTGTTGTTTTTCTTATAGCGTTTTTCTTCTACTATCTGAATGAACTTTAAAGTGAATTAGATGCAGAAACTCCTGTGGCTTACACAGCTATATACAAATCTCAGCTATATACAAATAAGTTTGCATTCTCTGTCTCCTGAGAGAGAAAGACTGTTGGCTAGAACAAGGAGATGTTTATCCTTTTCTTCTAAAAATGTCATTGGGTCTTTATTTTCTATTTGGACAGTCAGTACATATCAGAAGAGAGCTCTGTTTATATTTCTTCTAGAGGGCAACACAGAGGTATATGTGCTCCCTTCTGGTTTTATTTTAATTTTTTATATAATTTTCTCATCTTGTAGCAAAACTGTCTTTTGTTTTGCTTCATGTTTTTCTGTGCCTGAGACTTACAGATTATTAGACTATTTTGCAGGGCTGCTAGAACAACATAGCAGGAAAGGTCCTCTGTAAGGTAGGCAATATAATGCAGTCCATCCAAGATGAGCAGACAGTAGGCATGAGAATTGCATAAATCACACCTAGAGTCAAGAAATGGGTCTTGCATGGCAAGTCATCCAACAGCAGTACAATGTGTTTTCTAAACAAACCCAAATATACATGTCCTAAGCCACAATGCTTTGCTGATTCCTCGTTCTCTTTGAGCACTCTTTAGAAGTCAAAATTTGTCATTGGCACATACATGTGCACAGCATACTTGTATCGTGTTGGGGAGGAGTAACTTGTTTTGTTTTGTTTTTAAGATGTTTTGTCTCTCATCACCCCACTCAGGAACTCAGGAGGTATATGGACTGTTTGTGATACCTTTCTGCTGCTGCTATAAACTGAAAATTATAATGTTTTAGAAAACAGAATACCATGTAGAATTCTATTAAAAAAAATAAATTAGAATTGCTGCTTAACTCTTTGAAACTTTGTGCTAACATTAACCGATCCTCTAAGCCAGAACTGTATTACCCTTTTATGTATCTATGGAAACTGAAGTATGAATGGTATGTTTGTGTTAAATAGGAGGAGCTCCTTTTAATTTTTGTGGCGACTGGGATGATACAGTGTCTTAAATTGGGTGATAAGTGGATTTTCTATAACTAGTGTGGCATTCATATTATTAAATCATCTCATGGAAATAAAATGTGGTACATGTAATGGTTATATAGCTCCCATGCTTTATTTCCTCCCCCTCCTCCTATCCCTTCCTGCCCCAAACAAGTAAGTAAAAAACATAAACTTAATTTGGAATTACCGAACATAAAACCTGGATGTTAGAGGAAGCCTTGGATTTATAATAATGAGACTGATCTTTAGGGCTGGAGGAGCCCAGAGCTGCAAGGTTGCAGGTGTGAAACCTGGCCTTGAACTCTTTCTATTTCTGAATCTGCTGTTTGGAAGTGTTTCTGTAACCTGGCACACACTAGGGGAAATGGAAAGAAAAGCAACTACATAGGCATATCAAAAAGCCATAAGGGCTTGCAACACTTGCTTACAAAGCTATTGTTAACAGCTGAGGAGGACACAGTTATGCTGTTACCAAGTAGGTGCACCGATATTAGTTGAGAGAGGAAGATCAGAATGATTGCTGTTTGCCATGTAGAGTTTAAGATAGTTCATATTGCACCTTGCTGCAAGAATGGCTCCTGCAGTTCTGCAGGCTGTGATACAGCTTTTTCTACCTCGTGACTCTGAGTAGGATGACTGCTACACAGTAAAAGTCTTTTTGAGCTACTGCTCAAGGTAAAAGTAAAGGTGAAACTTTATCTTAGGTGATAGAGGTCATGTATAAGGTCCCGGTTTCCTATCTAGAAAATCAACTTCTGCCTAGAAAGCTTTGGTTCAACAGAAGATGCCTGTTTCCTTGGAGGTAGGGCATTATTTTGGCCTGTGCTTTGTATATGCAATATGCATTGTCTGTCCATTGTTATACTTCTGTATAATCTACTTGCTACAGTCTACCTGCTGCATGGTTATCTGAGAACAAATTTAGCTGTCATAATGTAGTAAACATCTTTTAACTTCTGCTTCTTTTCAAAGGATGTGTGTCAGATCTTTGTGGTAGTCTTAAGAATTGCCTTAGCCAGTACCATAGCAAATGCTTCTCTGCTTTCGGTATATGGAATATACAGCCTGTAGAAATGTTCAAAATAAACACATCCTCATGTGCACACGTGTGCACGCAGTGGGAACCAGAAGTGTAGGGAAAGGGAATATGGATAGAACAGAACTAAACTCTGAATTTAAAGAAAGAATGGAGAGCTTAGGAAAGGGTCAGTCTTCCTTTGAGAGCAGTCATTATTAAAAATCTCTGATCTCCTGTAATATACCTTCATCTCTTTACTTCTCCACCTTCTGCACACAGACACGCAAGGGCACATAATACTGTAAGAAGGCCAATTTGGCATGCTAAAAGCTATTAATGCAAAGCATGGAAGTCACTGACGTATCCATGCTACATGCCAGCTGTGCCGTGTCCAGCCTCTGTTGGTTGAAAATAAATGCTCTCACATAGCACACAAGAGCGTAAGTAGAATAAAGACTTGAAGCAGTTCAACTCTTTCTAGTTTAAACCAGTTTGCTATGGTTGAGAGTCTGTATTTCACTGAACAAGATGTTTCCTCATGTGGGGTTGCTTTCACAGGTGACAAGGATAGGAGAGAAGAATCTTGCAGGGGAAGGGGTGAACTTTCTGAAAGGCTGATATGAGAGGTAGAGAATATTACTCCTCTTCCTGTTTTGCTCCCACTGTGCGTCAGTCCTTCCCATTCAGTCAGAAAAAAATGTATTGTTGTTCTTCCATTAGCTTCTGCATCAGATCTTTGTCCTATTTGCTCTTCTCTTTCCCAGTTATCTTCCGTTTTCCTCTTTTGAAAGCTGCACTTATACTTGATGGTGCGAAGTGAACCAGATCATCACTGTCACTTCCTTCCTTGCCACCTGCAAGTACCTGCAACTTGCTGAACCAACAGGGAGATTGAAGGAGTATTTACGGGGCTAGCATGGAGAAGTGAGAGTGATGGGACCAGCATGGTTAGAATTGCAGTCTAATCTAAGATGACTTGACTAGAGCCAAGCAAATTAGCCTCAGAGACCATGTTAGTGGAAATCTGCAAGCGAAGAAGATGCATGATGCCTGGCAAGTTTGGTTATCCCACTGAGCAAGTGAGTTTCTATTGTTCTGTAACATGCGTGCAAATTCACTGATGATGAGATGAATGCTTTAGCTTCCTTTCCCTCCCCTGCTATTAGCACTGCTTGGTGCAGCCTATGTGCTGCACAGCCTCCCTTAGCTTGTTTTCAGTCTTCTCTCAAGTGATACATAGGTATCCTGCTTCATCCCTCTCTCAGTCACTGCTGTCACAGAAGGCGAGAGAGAGACTTTTGTGTTCTCTGAGGTGAACAAAATGAGGAAGGAGGCACAGCCAAGTGTCATCAGCATGCTGAAAATGCTTTGGAGTATTCATATGAGAGACCTGACAAGTACACACTGTGAGAGCAGTTAGTTCTGGGGCAGTTAGTCTTTGTCGTTATCTGAATACCACCACAGGTTGTGGAATTAGTGGTAAAGAAGTTTCTCCTTTTAAAAGATCGTGGGAAGTAATTGCAAGGGAAGTAAGCTAAAAAGCAAAAAGTGTAGACAACAGCACAATATGGTCTCAGTTTGGCAGCAGGGGAGAAGAATTTTTGAACACCTTACCTTTGCAGGCTAGAAGGACTCTCACAGAGACATCTCCCAGCTGATGAGTGGCTGAATTGCTGACACAACAGAACAGAGAAAGAAAAGGAAACACAGAAAAATATTTTCATGGACTTTGGAATTTTTGATGCTATGGAAGAAGCACTACTGAATCAGAGAAGTTTTTGTACTGGTCATAGTATTAAACTACCTTTTCTGGATTACTTTGGGTTTTCATAGTTCTCATTGTCATTCATTAGACTAGGGCTGTTCTGTTGGTAGGTTTTGATATGGGACTGGACCATAGCTAAAGGTTACCTGGACCTTCAGAAACCCAAGGCATTTGATGCTACCAGAAAACTGGGACAATCCATCTATCTTGAAGTAGTTGCAGTTCGTTACAGCAGTTTTCAGCCGTGAAGTTAATGTGTGGCATTTGGCCAGCCTGGTAAAGCTGGAGGTCGTATGTGGCTTCCTGCCAAGTAGGATCTGGTAAAAACTGAGTAGTCTTTGAGTTTAGATACTGCTCTTATAATATTATTATTAATAATACAAATTTCATTTCACACAAATGAAAAGAGAAACTCCTCTGCGTGCTCATATCTGACCTCTGTTGTGTTTCAAAACTTAATTATGTGGTATTAACTAGCCCCCTCCCCAACATCATATCTGTGACTCTGTCTTGAGCTGTTTTTCCACAGCTTGAGGAAGAAATTGCAATTCTTTAAGCATTTTAGTTTTAGCTTGCTCAGTGAAAGGCTTACCTGCAGATCTATGCATCTCTGGGATTTTGTTAAAGGAAAGGAGTAATCTGAACAAGGTTATTCCTGAATTTTGAGAAAGAATCTGAAATGAAACAGGTATACCTTAGATAATTGCTTGCTATTACAAATTCAATGTATGTCTAGAAATATGTATTTTTAAAATTGAATTTTGCATTTTAAAAATGAGCAAGAAAGTATCATAGAGGAGGAGGGTAGGGTAATGACCCCAGAATCTCACTCGCCCCTCAGTAACTTGCGGATGCATACATATCTTTCTCTTTCCCAGCCCCAACTCAAACACCCATCTTTCTGGCTACAATTCTTGAGTTGCATCAGCCAGTCTTGAGGCAAATTCTGTCTACTGCAGCTTCCTCCTTTTTCTAACATTTCTGAATCATTATGTAGTTGGGAAAAACAGTCTTTCTACAAGCAAGCTACCCTGTGCATAAGATACACATGCTTGTACATGCACATAATTGAAAAATATATCAAAGTTGCTTTTTATCTAGGAAAAAAAGTGTAGTCAACTATAATAGTTGTGTTAATTATTTTGTCCGAGAGCAAAAGGAAGTAGCTGGCATGGAGATCTAATTCTTAGTACATGTGTTTTGAAAGATAGCATTAAGCTGATGGATATGTGGGTCATCTGCTGTCCATTTTCTGAATGAAAACTACATTGGTTTTAGGGTATGTGAGTCTGTATTGATGTCTAAATTTATGTAAGAGCTAATAGCATTTTTCTTGTATTCTAGCTGCATACTAAGGCAGTACTGCAATTGTATAGGATTTGCTACACAGTGAAGATAATGGATACTCTTGGATAATGAAATGCAGTAATATAAAGCTATTTTTCTAACTGTTTACAGGAATCTGACCTTCAAACACTCATTTTTCAGGAAAATTGAAATAATTCTCTTTTTTAATTTTAGCATTTGCTATGATTTTTTTTCCCAAATGATAGATCATTATTAGCCTGTTTTGATGTGATTTAGCTTTAATTTGGAAGCTGATTTGGTTAAATAGCACAATTTCTGTAGGCTGGAGGTGAGTAGTAAACAATTCTGTTGACCAGATTCAGTGGTGTACTAAATAAAAGTACACAGTTTCTTAATTTACTTACAAATAGGTGGCTTGACTTACTTTATTCAGAAAACTTTAAAGATATGAAGGAGTAGGAGAATATCTGAATTCACCTGGTGCTTGGCATGATTACCACAGGATGGTGATGTTCTGTAACAGTGAACAAAGGATGCAGCCCTGCATCTGGAGAGAGGCCATTCCCAGTGCAGCCCTTTTAGCATCAGATCAGAGTCGTCTGATAACTCTGGCTATCATATAAAGCTTTCTCCACTAGTTACTTCTGGCTTTTCCCAGGAATGGGTGAATCATTTCTGGAGTGATGTTGCTTTTGTACGCACAGAAAGGTGTAAACATTTTGCTAGCATGAGCTAATGGCATCTTTTCTTTAGGGTTGGGCAAGTAGGTAGGTTAACTGTTTTCTTTCCCTCTTAGTTTAGATGTCTTGCTTCAAAATAAATTGCCTTTTGATTTCTGTTATGGATCTGATGTGAATGTTCTTGTTCCCACTACCAAATAATTTGTTCTGACTTCTGTTGACATTGTAACCTAGCTGGCTCCCTCCTATCAATAATTTAATTCATATAGGAATTCATAGAATAGCTTCTATAGGGTTCTTTGTCATAATATAGTGCTGTTTAGCTGCCTTTGACTTTGTTAAGTGATTGGTACTTCGTATTGTGGGATGACTTTTGGTTTGTATTGGCTTTGTGAGACAGCTAGTCTGTCATGTTTCTCATGCTTGTTTTCTATGGATGCTGAAGCTCTAGTACATGGAACTGAGTATATTTCTATTTCTTTTCTCTCCCTAAGCAATGAGATTTCTGTTAAAATGAAAACATAGCACATCCCTGCAAATTAACACAAGAGCAAAGCTACTTTCTACTTGGCTAAACTTCTGTATTGTTGAGGAAAGTTAGCTATTTATGGTGAATGAATGTTTGTTAACTCAGAGCTGGATGCAGCTGTGATGCTGATGAGGGAGGATGAGTGGCTGCACAGCAGTGCAGCTGCTTCCCCATATCATGACTGAGAAAATATCAGACTTAAAGGTGGCAATAGGGATTTTGCAGCATCTTTAGTCTCCCCTCCTCAATAATTCTTGCTGTCAGCTCTTGTCTGCAGTTAGACCTATATAACAGTGGCAGAGTGAAATAAGTTATATCTCAGAGCATGTATGGTAGTTCTGTTCTGCTTGCATTTTTTTTATCTCAGTAGGATATTTTAGTCTCCATTTACTTCGGAAACAGTCACTTTCATAAACTGCATTCATCTTCTGGCTACCCTTAAACTGTAGATACTGGTTGCAATGTCGATGCTTAAGTTTGGACTTTCTTTTAATAGTAAAGTATGTAATGCTTTAGTTTACTCAAGCTGAAGTTTGAAGAAAACTCTGTCACTCAGGCAAGCAATTAACAGTGTTAGCTCTCTGTTTTTCTTAGGTTTTATTACAAATGGTTTTTCTTGTTTAGAATTCTTAGAATAGAGTAAGGATTTGATTATTGACACTGCCAAAGTATTTTGGTTACTTTCAACTTTGGATGCCAGCAACAAAGTATTCTTAGACTAGCCAGTTGAAAAAAGAAAAAAAAGGCAACTGGGAGGTATATTGTGTTCAGTTAGGTGGAAGCCAAGTTCAGATATCTGGTATGGAGGATCTGAGAGCTTTTACTTAGAAGCTTATCCAGACAAAAGGGAAAAAAGAATTGAAAGTTGTGTATTTGTTAGAGAGAACCTAAACGAGGTAAGTCTTAGTCTATGTAAGTACTTCCTTATCTCGTAAGGATTTTTCATTATGTGAAAGGGGGACATGAAGAGAAAAAATAATGTTTGGGTTGGAAACTGAATGGTAAGTAGTACCAGCTGGATCCAACCAGTGAATGGTGAGGATCAACCTAAGCTGTTATATTTTCTAGGTAGGGTTTGTCTAAATTATGCATGTCCATAAAGACAAAGCACAAGAATGTGTTGTGAAGGCACAGTGAAAGCTAGAAGATTGAATGAGTGTTGTGATTAGAGCAGTGAACCAAAAAAATAATTTAGATGACAGTTTACAAGGATTTGAGCAGACAAAAAATTTAAAAAGTCAGTATGCAGAAGGTGGTGAGAATATGAAACAAGTTTTAACTCTCTGGAGATTAAAATTGGATCCTTGTACCTGTTCATGTAGGATGAGGAGGTAAATTGTAGAAGCAGCTTACTGGCAACTCTAGAAAGAAGGACAAGCTGAAGGCCCAAAGAACTCAGAGGCTTCCCACAGATATAGAAAAGAAAAGGTGAGGAGTTAATGGCTGGAGGCTTGATGGAAGTTTATGAGAAAACGTCATATAGACTATTGCTTTTGTACTGAGAACTCTCATGTCCTTCATCTGTTCTGGCACTGTTTAGTACCCAAAGATATGAATGTAATGGGAGAGTAAATGGCGGGAGACTGAAATTTTGGGAGAGAAGATGAAGACCCTGAGACCACCAAAGAATACACTCAAAAAATGATAGGAACTTTAAAAGAAATCATATCTTCCCTGTTTTATGGTGTAAGAATGCAGTGGAATGCAAATGGTAGAAAAGTAGAGCAGGAAGTTTCTGCAGCACCTCTTAGAAAGGAGCTGTCAGTCCAACGTGGCAGTGCAGCCACTCATAAAAGTGGGAAACCTGACAGCGCTGCTCATTGTAAAACAAAGTTGGAGGTAAACACAAGTGAGAGGAGAAAAACAGTAAAAACATTAGACCATCAGTGTTAGGGAACTCATGAATTCTGAGGTAAAATGGAAACCATGAACCTGATTCAATTCCAGCAGTGTGCTTAACACACACTAGACAAACCAGCCATGGCAAAGCTTTAAAGACTTTAATCTCCAGCAACTTAGGATCTTTACTGGCTCCATGAAGCAACATATAGTGACAGAGTAGGGAGGAAAAAAAAGAGGAAATAGCTAGCAGTCGATATAAGTTACAAGTTTTGAAGAACTGTTAAAGAGGACTTAACTTAGAAGACTGATGTGGGATTTATAATCAGCAGGATCAAGCAGAAATCTTCACAGGTAGGCCTGTTGGAAGGTGAATATGTTGAATAACATGAAGTCATCTAGCTTGTCCTAAAAGAGTTGTCTGGTCTTGGGGTTGTATGGCCTGGCAGTGTTAACTTTTAAAACAGCTTGCAGCGTTCTGAAGAACTTCCAAGAAAATGGAAGAATGCTAATGCAATAAAAGTGTTTAGAAAGCCTTTCTGGATGATCTGGTTAAATGGTGGCCAGTTAACCTAGAAAATTTGTTATGGCATCTAATTAGTAAAGAATAGCAATATAAATAATGGAAGCCATGGTTTTATGATGAATTGTTTGTGTCAACTTGATTTAAGTCTTTCAGATAATAGCTTTGGTACATAAAAAATTGCTACATGTTTTTAATATACTTAGAATTTTGTAATGTTTTTTACTTAACTGCCCTGGGATGCTCTAAGGGAGAATAGAGATGTTACCACTATCATATGTTAGTATAGCACACTTTAAATGGATTAGGAGCTAGCTGAAAGATTTGCAGATGTCAGTGGAGGAAGCATCACTGAACAGGAGGTTTAAATTTGGGTTTAACGGGTTTGACAGGGCTTGGTACTACGTCTCATGCTCCCCCATCTTTCATCTTTGTTTTGGAGGTAAATACAAATCCTTGAGGATATATTTATGTTTGAGACAAAGATAGGAGGAGCTGCAAATGATGGCAATGGTAATGACATGGGAGTTATGGTCATGTGCTAAGCTACACCTCTTCAAATAAAATAAATTTGACTGTATTAAGAAATAAATTTACAGATCTTGGAGGAAAAATGCAGCCGATAACTACAAAAGAGAGAACTGCGTCCTTAGAAACTGTGACTCTGCTAAGTCTATTAGTCACAATGAGCAATCAACTCATCATGAACTATTAATGTAATGCTGCAGCAAAAAAGTGCACGCCTTGGATGTACAAATGGGACTGATGAGTAGGAGTAAGTAGTGGAATTTAACTCTGAACATGGCACTGGTGAGGCCACGATAAAAAAAAAATGATGAATTTAGTGTTGATGTATGCTCTTTAGAAAGAACACTGGAGAACTGGAAAAGGTTTACAGAAGAGGTGCATGATTCCAAAACTGCAAAATGCCCTACAGTGAGAGCTTTAATGTTCAACTCGTATATTACAAAGAAGATAGAAAGATAGGTTGTTTAAATACTTTCACATAGCACAAATTCCTCATATGAGAGATACTGCAAATACTAGCAAGATATTTAGTGTGGATCCTGCCTGGAAGATAAAGCCTATCAAACTGAAGGTATATGCTTTGATCAGTGACTGTGTTAATAAACAGCCTATTGATTCTCCATTACCTTTATCATCTCCTGATATCTTCAAACAAAGACCAGATTCCTCTTTGGAAGATAAGCTTTTGCCCAACACAAGGTAGGCATTAATCAAGTGCAGGTTACTGGGCCTAATAGAGAGATAACTACATACAATTTTACGGCCTCTGCAAAGTACAGAAGTTCAGATGAGATTATGTGACAGCTCCCTCTGGCCCTAGATTTTGTGCCTCTAAAAATAATTTAGAACAGGAAAAAAACAAGCTAGTCCTCCCCTATTTTCCCCTGCTTGTAGCAGTGGAAAATGCATCATATCAGTAAGAGAAAATTATTAATTTTTTTGAAAAGACACTGAGTAGTGTTAAAATGACATGCCTTTTTTTCTTGTGTTCCAAGATGTCTGATCTTTAGTTATCCTGTTAATACATGGGGGAAATACCTTTTTTATTTTAATGGAAATTTATTTTTCATAGAAAAAATGCCTTGTTATGTTAATCTTTCCTTTTAATTGTTATGGTGCCACATCTTGATGAAAGCTGATGAAGGCCGATGGCCATTGATACCAGGATTTAAGAGAGGCACATTATGACAGGACATAAAACTTGTATCAGGAATCTTAATCTCTAAAGTCCGTAGAACTTTTGTCACCGACACTCAGGATGAAATATTTGTACTATTGGAATTAAAGCAATAACACTGTGCTTGGAAGATTTAGTGTTTGTGCATATATTGTTTTTAATCATAAAAATGTGTTAGGTGGTCACTAGTCACCTGTTTTTACATTTATACAAAGTAGTTTTTTTCCTGAATAAAGGGATTGTTTTGCTTTACAGACACAGTTAATTCAAAAGGTCTGAAATCTACAATGTCTTTGAACATGTTTTTAGAAGGTGTTCGCTTAATTCCATAGAATTTAGCAGGCATTTTTCTGTTTAAATACTTTAACTCTTTGTCTGCAAATAAAGATATTACTCTTAAGAATGCAACACAGTATTGACCGAGTGAAAACACTGACTCAGGAAGGAACAGGTCAACTCTGAGGAAAGATTTAACACTGAGTTTCATTTATGGTAATGTCAAATGCATTTGCCTGTAAATTGCAGTCTCTTCCTCGAGCACAGAACCAACTGGGGGTGAGTGAAGTACTTAGTATTCCTTCCTTGCTCTGTGCGCTTGGTGGAACGATTCACCGGAGACACCTCGGCTTTCTGTAGGGAGGTTTGGTGAGCTGGTCGTATGCATAAATATTAAAGTATAGGTTAATACTCCTTTCTGCTGGTGTTTAGTAATGTTAGGTGAATAGCCGAGGTAAGCACAGCATTCTAATACGGTGTATGAAGTTTGGTAATCTGGGTTGCATTCATACTACTATTTTGAAAAGAGGCTTTGCTCAGGTAAAAGAACTTAGTCTATTTAGTTTTGAGGAATTTGGTTTCTTAATAAAGTAAAATTGCAGTATTGCTGTCTAATCTCTCAGATGTTTATCATTGTGACACATACGTCTGCAAATGAGATGTAATGAATTAGTTTTTACCTGACACTCCTACAGTTCTCATGTCATGTCATGTAAATTTGAACGGCAGCATCAAGGCAGGGTTGTGCAGAGAAGGGGTAGTGGAGCTGCTGTGTGAGGTGAGCAGGATTAGGCTGGAATGTGAATGACTCATTTTTTTTGAGGTTAACAGTCTCCTCCTCAGAGCTAATCATACTTTGTTACTACAGGCTAATTTAGAGTCTTAAATTAGTAGCTACTTTAGGGAGAAATTTTCAGATGATCACTTTTATCATCTGAGTGTTTTTAGTTGTATGTCATTTTACTGTCTAGGGAAGTTGTTCTCTCAGAGTTACTGGGAGGGGGTGAGGATGAGATGGCTGGGGAAGCAGGTGACGGCTTTGTTAGCGTTCTGCTTTTTCAGTAGAAGGAATTGAACTGGCTGAGGTAGGAATAAAGTTGCAGGAATGGTGTTATCCCCTGAACATGGCTTTTCATTGTCCACATGTGATTGTTCTTCTTTTTTAATTTATTTTAAAAAAAAATCACTGCAACAGTGCTGCTCAGATTGATGAAGCAGAGTTAAACTCAGTTGTTCTGTGCAGAGATTCTAATTCATTTAGAACTAGAAAATAACATTACATAGGACTTCTTCCTGTATGGGATTGTGTATAGAAGAGATGGATTTTCAAACTAGCATGATAGTTTCATGGCTTTTGATCGAATAATTGTGAAGTCATGGTAGGATTTAGATGTTCATTTTTCTCCAAAGCTTTTGGTCCTGGTCCTGAAGGAACTGATTTTTTTTTTTTTTTTTTTTTTTTTTTTAAACCAAGTCTGTGGGGTCAACAGTATCTCAACCGCTGTAGAGAAACTTATGTGATGTTATTTACCAGTCCTGTGGGCCATGTAGACATGTGCTAGGGCGAGTACAATAGACAGAGGAGGAAATGAAAGGAGGCAGGGAGTCTTGTAAAGGCTGGCTTTAAATGACCCGTATTACTATTAAATATTAATATTTTGAAAACAGCCATGGGCCCTATTTGAGACTGTGGACTCAGTTATGCTGGACACTTTAATGTATGTAATTGTCCTCATTTTATACACCTCCTTTAGAATTTATACAATGTACTGATGTTTAAATAAAAATTTAAAAAGGAAAAGCTACGTGGGTGAAGGTTAGCTTTTCAGTGAGGAATGTGCTGCTTGGCTAGACGTGTCAGCAGTTTGCAGTGAGTACTGTGACGTATTTGTAACTTTCTTTCTTGTTGCTCATGAGATAGGAGGGTGATCCTTTAAGGTTTTCTTAAGCAATCATTTCTGAATGTGTTGCCACTTGGGCAATAATTTAACAGCAGCCCATATAAGCAAATAGCAGACCAGAATACAATGAGTTCAGTTAAAAGTAACACCCTAAAAAAGGTGTAATAAAAGGAACACTCTTGGGTATCACATGTTGTTTAATGGTCTGCTTTTACAGATCTCCTGCTTATTCTGACCTTTCTAAATTTCAGTGTTTCACATTTGATAGAATTGTGCTTATGATTCTTTGAGAGCAATCATTTCCTGGAGAGTGTATTAAATTATTTTTAGAGACTGTGATTTTAAAGAGAAGCACAACAGCTTACGTAAAGGGCCTAAACTCTTTTGTTGTCTGAAGTGATGTATTTACCTAAAAGCAACCCCCCAAAACAGAGCATTTCATCACTACAAAGCGCATGTTGAAAAGGGGGCTGGGAATTCATTGTTTCATGTAGATAGCCTGGTGATAATAATGGGCAGAAACTGTGCTATGGCACCTTTCGGGGAAATGCTGGGTGATTGAATGTCCTCCAAAATATCCTGTGAAGATAAGAGAGTAAGATTTCTCCATGGATGTATTTCAGGGCATTGTTACCAAAGTAGATTTTTCAGCTCATAAGAAGAATTTTATAGTATCTTTCTGACCTGTGCTATCTTTCCTAGCTGACAGTCTCAGCTCTCCCAAAGAGGACATGCTGACTGGCAGCATGGATTCACTTTCTTCCCACTCTCCTACGCCAGCGTTCTCTAGCAGCCCTCCTGGGCTCCTAGACAGAAATCACCTTATTATGGACAGTGGAGATCTTGCAGACTGGACAACAAATCAGTAAGTAACACTGAATATTAGATGATGATTTTCCAGCAATATGGTAATGCATGTGAAATACATTCCCCCTCTTAGTTTGGTGGCAGCGAGTGACTTTTTAAATCGAATATAATTGTGTTTGTTTTCTTCTGCTACAAAATGGTATGTGCTTACGTGTTGTGATGTGGCTTTGACACTACTTGAATGTGGCTGGTTTTGTAGGGAAAAAATGTTTTTTTCTGTAGAAACCTGGTGTGTTTTACTGTAAACAGTTATAAATTTTTAAGTGCTTTTATTTACAATGAGTATGTAAATTATTTTCTGTATAATGTGTTACCCTAGTTTTATTTCAAGACAGTGTGAAGCTACACTGTCCATCTACCTGCTTGACAGATACACCGCACCGTAATACCTCAAGTAGATGCAGGGCCATTAAAATTTAGGGACAAATTTTGGTTTTGGATAAATACTTTAATAAGTGTGGGCTAGATGTTGTTATCTAAGAATATTATAGTTGTTAATCTATGTTGTTATTAACATATTAAATGCCTGTTTTCCCATTAAAGTGCAATATGTCACTTTCAGTAGACTTTGTACATGTTCAGTTATTGACCATGACTGCAGTTCAGCAAAAATTGACATTACGAGCTTAGTACCATCTCTTTAATACATACCCAGGGCTGATGCACAAAGAGCTGAGCATATCTACTTTTTTCTTTCTTTAAATCAAAAGTTGAACTTGAATTGAATTCTTTGTTTTGCTATTCATACAAACTTTAACATATCAAGACAAAGTTTTCCAACCTTCAGTGCCAAGAAGATGGAAGGAGCAAGTCTGGAGAAAAGATTTGTTACAATATTTTCCGTAATGGCATTTTGTGTAGCCTGTTCTGTTGATGCAGCATGTATGTAAAATATATGTGTAGATGTATTCAATGCATGAAAATATACAGATAGCCATAAAATGGGTTTATATTTCTATATACATACACAAATAATTAAGTAATGATTAGAGTACTTTTCAGCTATAACAAGATTTTATTCATATGTATTGAAAGAATTACAGACTGGTAGGTATTTTCCATATATGTGGTTATTTCAGTAGAAGGCTAAAATTATTCTTTCCTTATCTTCCTGTGCACTATTCTTCTTATTCCTGAGTAGTTCCCTTTGGCAGAAGTAGGTGCCCACTAGTAGTGGGCAGGATTAACAAGAAGCTGTATTTGACACACACACAAAAAAAGACACACGGGTGAAAAACAAGCACTGTGAGTGATATAAAACTGGAATAATTATAAAAGGAGGCCTAGCCAATTAGGGAACATATGGTTAGCAGGACATTGGTAATGTCACTTCACAGAATAAAGAAAGAAGTGTTGGTTTTAGCCAGAGGATTCAAGAACCTCAGGTGTTTGAAGCAACATGGCATTTTTTTATTTGTTTATTTTCATGGAAAATTATACTGTGTTGCTGTTTTGGAAACTTTGATGGCCTGAGGTTTTCTGCTCAGCTGGAAACAGTACTTTAACAGTTCTGTTTGCAAAAAAACAAGTGAATTGGTATGAGCATCTAGGTTATTTGTCAAAAGCAGTTTGTTTCTTCCGCTCACCCAGCCTGAGAAGTTTGCTTAAGAGCTACCTCTGTAACAAGCCTGGACCTTGACAGAATAGCCTGTGAATGGTATATAGTTTTTTGTTCTCTCTTTTTCACCTCAAATTGGGCTTCTTTTCCCCCTTATAGTTCTCATGATTCAGAGAGCCTTAATAAACAAACAAAACCAGTCCCACTGTATTAATGGCAGAGGTAGGTGTCAGCACTGGAGAATATACTTGGTGGACTTCTGCAGTTCTTATGCATCAGGGGGTGTTGTGGACAGGGGAAAGGTGCTGGCTGACTTGTCACCAGGTACTTATGGTAGCTCTCACAGCTCCAGGAAATGTAGCATTGGCTGTTGAACTCTGCTTTGGTCTCAGGCTACTCTCATAAATTGGACTGTCCCAGAACTGGGTGGAGAACAGTCATTTCTGTTTGTGCAGTGTTTCATAGTGTTTTGCATTTTGTGCCAAACTGGAGCAAAAGCAAATCTTGAAGTCTCAGTATCCTCTGTAAATTGGAATTGCAGGTTTTCACTGAGCTACTGTAAATACCATACTGAGCCTAGGGAAGATAGAAATACCAGAGAATCCGGTTTCTCAGGTTTCTGCTGATGTGTATAATACATGGGCATTACTTGTAAGAGATCAACCACTATGGAGTTATGTAGTCAACAAGGTGATGGTGACTTCTTTGCAATAGAGTTGCTTGCATTGTTTCCTGGGGGTGGCAGGAAGGACGACATTGCGTTGGAGGTCCAGATATGTCAGCTATTCCCAGGTTGGTTTATAAAAGTAGTTTGCTTTAAGCAAAAATGCGTGATGGGCCAGCAAGAATACCTTTTGTGGTATTGATCTTCAGGAAAGGAGGAGGTTGTTTTTTCTTGAGTGATAGTTGTTGTCACCATGATGTTTCCTGGCAGAGGTTTTTTGTGATGAACACCCTTTCATTGTCCCACCTTTAAAAACAAAAAGGAGCTACAGCTTCCGATATGGAGCACCAAATGAAGGCAAATACACCCTCACCTCCAGGCTGTCACTAGAAGGAGGGGACTGCATGGGCAGAGTGGTGAAAGAAGCCTGGAGAGCAAGCGCTCTACCACAGATCTGGAAGGTCTCGCAAAGCCCTCATTGCTCAGTTGTCATGTCAGTGGTTAAAGATGTACAATGCATACGGTGTAACTGGATGTTTCACACGTGCCATTCTGAAGCCCTGCTAAGCTGTTGGTTCTCGTATCTGTAAGTGTGCATCTGCCTGATGCTAGGTTTTCTTTGAAAGCTCTGTTTGGATCAGACATATGCCCTGTGTTGCCTCCTACTGCTGTAGGAGGGTAGAAAAGGTTGAGTGGTGGTTGGCTCTTACTGCCCCCATGGCAGGGGTGATTCTTGCTGCAGTCCCAGATTTGCTGTTCTAAGATTACATTGCACCCTAAACTCTTTTCAACCTTGTTTCCGAGGATATTTTTACCTTCACACTTCCATCTGGAGCCAAATACTAAAAATAAACACATTTTATTTTTACATGAGCTTTATGGTGGAAAGTAGGTTTGTTTGTTGTTTGTTTGTTTGTTTGTTTCTTTCAATCACCAAGTTACAGGGTAGTCTATGCAGGCACAGGATTCAAACTCTGAGTATTCCAGAATGGGCAAATCATGTCTTCTGCCTGATAGAGTACCATGTCCTATATGTACACTGTTTGAAAATCCCTTTCATCTAAGGATACTTAGCACAAGCTAGTTTAATGACTCAGATAGAAAGTGATAGTTACGATAATAAGTTGGGCTCCTCCCTTGTGGTACTCTCCACTGGTATGGGTATTTATTTTCTTTGAGGCGGAACAGCAGTGGTAATCTCAGTCTGATGCTAACCAAAACAGTTGCATTCATTCTTTTTCCTCTCTTGCTTTCTTTCAGCGACCATATATGCATGCCCACAAGCTAGAGAATTAATGTTGTACAGCTATCTGCCCTCTTCATGGTCCGCTGAAACCACTGTCAAAGTCCACTTTACTCTGACAGAGGTTCAAGTTGTTACTGCGTCTGCAAGGAGAGCATTCCTCTGGCATTTTTTGGCAGATCCTTTTGGGACTGGTGGTGGTATGGTGTCACCAGCAGTACATTCTTAAAGTGCTCATTCTTTCCCTCAAAGCCACATCTGGCTCTGTGAAAAGAGTTTCCATGTTAGATGCACCCAGTTCTTTGCGCATTCCTTCTATTTCAGATTGTCACCGTAGCTAGACATTCTCAAGGTAAGCAGTGTCCTCTAAATGAAATGCAGTTATCCATATAGGCATTCTTTAGCATCTTCATTTGAGGTATTTCTTCCATCATTTGAAACACTGGAAAATAAGCAACGTTACCTGTTTCAGGAATTTGCCAATATTAAAAATTTGTAAAATAGAAAATACAAACACACTGATATTTGTCATGTTGTGCCTTGGATTTAACAACTAGGTCATGTCATGTAGCATTTTTTTCCCTCCATACAGAGCATATATAGTTTGTAAGTTGCCTACAACATAATCCCAGCTTGGATTTAAACAGAAAAAAACAAACAAACAAACCTCCAGCCTTCTCCCATCCTTAACCATTGCTTCCCCAAAAGCTGTTATCTACCCTACAATCGTAAATTATTTGAGGAATTTAGAACCCACAATCTGCCCTTCATTCCTTCCTTCAGAGTTGCTTCAAACCCTAGCAAATTTGTGGAAGGGTTATCACTGATCTCTCTTGGCCAAAGAATTTGTGTTTTCCTCCTCTCTGTTTCTTTCTTAGCAATATTTTTGCTGTTTCTTCTTTTTTGGAAGCTGTTGCAGGTTGCTGCTCCCTGCAGATGCTCTGGGAACAGAAGCTGGCAGGAAGTCAGTTGACAGTGTTGGTAAGGAAAGCTAGTCATATAAAGGTGTCACCAGAAGCATCAGGAATCTGCTGACAGTAGATGAGGGGAAGACATAGAGTGGAGAGGAGGAGGGGTGTGTAGAGAAAAACACCATGATGGAAATCCAGGAAATAAAATGAGTTAATGTACAGAAAATGAGCCACCAAACCAAGAGCAAGGGAAGAGGAGGACAAAAATACAGACATGTTGTGGCAAGTAGCCCATAATAATAGCAGTAAGAGGGAATGGGAATTTATTGCCAAATTTCATAAAAAAAAAAAAAAAAAGGGTAGAAGAGGACAGGGCCTACCAAGATTAAAGGTCAGGAATTACTTATTTAAGATTTACTTATAAAGGAAATTGAGTGCTCAGTAAGCTCAAGTGCGAGTTTACAGCATGTTAGATACTATAGACCAATTGCATGTGTGAATACTTAGTGCTATGTCTACTTTAAAAGTAGAGGAAGCCTGAAGTTTTGTGTAGACACACTTAATGCAGTGTGAGCTGTAGCGTGGTGTTGCAAAGTGCTCAGCAGTATTTGCTTAAGGCACTGGTGTTGCTACTCTTTCTTGCTTCTCCAAGTAGTGCGTGTGGCTGGATTTGCGTTGTGGGGTGCTGGTATTTGGTTCTTTGTTTTTTAACATGTTTTTTGGTGAAGATTATACACCAACTTGATTAGTTCCCTTTACCCAGGTTGTAGTTGAACCACACAGACAGCTATGCTGTTGTTTCCAAGAAGCACCTTATAGTGTCACATCACAGCATAGATGGGGCTGCACAGAGTGTTAGGGTGAAGCAGCTAATGCACTGAAGTTAATCCCTTGGTTTAATGTCATGGTCCTGCCCAGGCTTCTGTTTTTTCTATTGCATTTGTCTGAAAAGTAAATAAATCTGCCACATCTGTTTTTGCAAGAGGCCTGATAGCTCTTTGCTGAAGGATGTGGCTTTGACACTACTTTCTGCCTTTCTGGTTGGCAGAGAGACAGAATTTGATTACTATGCTGTACAAAACACAAAATTCTAGTTACTCAAAATACATAGTTTCCAAAGAAGAGTTCAGGATTTCAGATACTATGAAGTTGACTAGCTTTTCTAAACAGTCCCCAAACTGTTGGGTTAATGGTGTTGGTCTTGATATTGCAGGTTGTATTGAAAGGGTTTATGCATAGCTCTTAAAGTGCTATTGAACTGTGGAAGAATAGTCAATCTTCACTTTTACATTTAGTTGAAAGCCGGTGATGCATAATTTGACATTCAATCAATATATTATCACTTTACACATGCAAACCATATATAGATATAGTGATATCTAAACTAGATATGTGTGTGTGTGTGTATAGGTGTATCTAATAAATATATCTAAACAAGTAAATATACAGTGTAAGTTAGAGTCCATAAAAGGAGAGAGAAGTATTTTCATTAATGTGGAATAAGGGATAGTGCAAAAGATGCAATATCAGACATGAAGTGATGTAAGTCAGTTAAGGATGAGGGGAAGTTTTTGCTGCTATTGTTGTTTGATTCTAGAATTTGCCACATGGTTTTGGTTGTCTAAGTTATAATTGTTTTCAATCTTCAGTTTGTTTTATATTGTTTAGGTACTATTTAAAGATGACTTTCCAGTTCTGTTTTATTTTGCATTGTAAATTTTTACTTTTGAGCATAGTTTTTGGCTTTTTAAGATGTGTAACTAACCTACTCTATGCAAAAAAAGGTAATTGTGCTAACTGATGTCTCTTCTCTGAGAAGTACAGGCATGGTGTGTCTTAAGCGTAAGACTTGATATTTGAGTCCATCTGAAGTTTCAGGTCCTGAAACTAGCTTTCTTCACAGAAAGCTTCACTCTGTTTGGAGTATATATCCTGCATGCACTCAATTCCCAATGCTTTTTGGTCCTCTGAATCTTTGTAAGGCTTGTGCGTGCCTTACTTCCATCTCCGCCTGCCAGAAGTTGTGTCCCCTGTGACTGTGCTGACTGAGGTGTTACCTTTTTATGTCTAGGTTAGATGTTGGACTTTCTTGCTCCCCTGTCCGATTTGGTACATGCCTGTCTGCTCACGTCACTAACCGTTCTTTTTTCTGAGCTGCTGCTTTGCCAGGAGGTAGCTTCCCTGCAGGTCCTGCAACTGCAGAGCCTGTTTCCTCTAGTCGTAGCAGAAAGAATTGTAAAGCAGCTACTTCCTATTACCGAAGAGGGAAGGAAGATGGTAACTAATAATGAACTTGAGAATATTGACTTGTCTTAATTCACAAGCTCAGGCTAACTACAGTAATTCCAGTATTTCCAAGCAGGGACTAACTAGTTTCACTTATCTTGACCTGCAACCATCAGGATGGTGTTTTTCATTAGACTCTCCATTGTCTTCCCAGTGGGCCAGAGCAGTTATCAATATGAGGTCTTCCTTGTTCAGTCTTTCCCAAAGTCCTGGCTGTAATGGCGGCTCGCCTCTGATGGAATGGTATGGGTTACCCTTATCAAGATGACTGATTCTTAAAAAGGTGGAATACGAGTCATGTCCTAAAACACTGTAGTCTGCCTTATGTCTGTTTTCACTTGCCCTCAGAATGAACCAAAGAAGCTGAACACTTTGTATTCCCTAGACTCAGTATTTGTTATAATTAATCTTTTTGAAGATCATTTTCTGATAAGGAAGGATTTGTTTCTTAACTGGCCTCTTGTCATGAGATCTTTTCTGCTTACAGTATAATGCCTTATGGCCAGAGGTTATCTACAGAGCTTACAGACTGTTTTCTTCAGGGGTTTACCTCTCCCAGTACTGGGTATTCACAGTTGGGTCACATTCTTCCTTTTGGTTGGCAAGTCCCCTGCAGAATCTGCATCGTGTCTCTTCTTCATTCAGATCGTGAAAACCAATGTCTTGTTCCTCTGCTGGAGAGATCATCTTTGGGATCTGAGCCTGTAGGATCTTTGGGCCTGCTGGTGAGCTGGATTCGTATGCTAGAACTTGATGACGTTTGATGGTTGTTCTGGGTGGAGTCATGCTGCAGGATGCGGGGTAGCATTACTTAAAATGATGATGTCCATGTGTGTATATACCTTGCCTCCTCCTGTTTCCCTTTCTACGCCTTTCAGATTTTACAACTGGAGGAAATGGAGTGTACCCTGCCCTTTAAACCTCTACTGAGGGTGGAAAAGTGTGTATGAGAGGGAGCACATGGCTTGTTAAAGCAGATGTGTTTTTGGGCTCAAGATAGTAAGATTTATAATTTTCATACTAGATCCCACATTAGATGCTGTAGGAGCATATAAGATACAGTTCTGACAGTCCAGATAGTGGAGGTACTCAAAGCCTGGAGGAAAAATAGGGGCACCAAAGTAAATGACTTTTCAGGAATATGCAAGTTACCATTGACAGAGGAAATAATCTTTTTTTTTTTTTTCTCTCTCTCTCTCTCCCTCTTGCTTTCTTCTTTATTGGGTCTCCTAACACTAAGATGTTCTTATATACAGCTTGCTGGTGTATACATGCTACATTTTGGACTTTGTTCTTTAGTATCAACAAAGCCTTTCTGAAGGGTGCTGAGAGCCGTGCTGCGTGGCAGTGTGACTGCTTTCCGGGTCTTGGTGACCAGGTTGTGAAGAAGCTAATCATAGTTCATGAAATCTCAGGATGTTCAAATTCTCAGTGAGCAGACTGATGTTAAAAAAGCCATCAGATGGCACGGGAGGACGGAAATAGTGATGTCCTGAGCACAGCAAAAGTCTTGGAGATAGCTGCTCGTTTTGTCTGACTGCTGAACGATTCCCATCAGCCTAGTTATATCTATAATCTGTTGCATTTGTAGACTACATCTATGGCCTGCCTGAAACTGAAATAGTTTCTCTGTAATTTCTGGCAGTGGTGTGAATTTGCAGTTTTACATAAATGATGAGTGACTTCAGTTTCAGTGTCTTGAAAACTTTTTATATTGTCTGATGTCATCGCTTTTTTTAATATGAGAAGCTGCTTTAACAGCTTTAAAAGGCAGAGTAGTATGTAGCAATGCTGCTTGCTGGTTATGCTTATTTTGCAGTTTGTTTTTGTTTCAGCTGCCACCTCTTCAGTGATTCAGCAGCTTGAGAGTGGCTTTAGTGAAGCAGGCATTTCTTTTGTGTATCCTTTTGTTATGCAAGCACAGCATTAGCCCTCATTTTGCAACTCCATCGAAACAGGCATAATATAACTTAGTCATATGGTTCATACAAAATGGGCTTTGCCATCTCCTTGTCTCCCTGTGGGCTAGACAGCGAGGTACTCGACAGCAGCAGCACTGTGTAAGCAGGCAGGTAAATAGTCCCTGTGCTCAGAGCAGGGAGGGCAGGGGATGCAGCCACTAAGAGCTAAAGTGGCT